>NC_068938.1:216214192-216355155 GCF_016801865.2 Culex pipiens pallens | reverse complement strand
TAATGCTCTACAACTTTGTAGAACATACCAAAGCTGTAAAACTCGATCCTGAAAAGTTATTAGCAATTTAAAAAAGTCATTTTTGTATGAAAAACATTTTTTTCACCAACTTTAGGCTCGGGTATCAATGGGTTAATCTCCACCAATTTCGCTCAAAATTTACACAGGTGCTTAAAATAACCCAAAAAACCGTTTTCCGATTGTGGAGCAGGGTGTCATTTTTTCTAGGCACCCTATTCTTCACGCATTATAATTTAATTTTGAAATCCCATTTTTTGATTATGATAGGCCGAATTCCATAAAAGTTGTTGTCCACTGTTTTGGATTATCAAAGTTAAAAAATCACTCGAAAATTAGGCCCTTGGGTTTTTTCACATCCCTCCAGTACGAGCAACTTTGATTTCAAAATAATAGTTTGGATTCAAAACTAATGTCTCTTGGAGGAAATTTGAATGTACAGATCGATTGAACATTTTCATTTTACTCCAAATGGAATAATTTTTTTAAAGCCCATTCAATTGTTTTGGCATTATTCCTATCTATTTCCAACCTTTCCATTAATCCGCTTTCAGGCTTTTTTAGGCTAATTTTCCCTGAGTTAGTTAATTGAGTGTGAAATACTCCCCCATTTTCGTAACCTATCAAGTAATAGCTGCTCGTAAAACTTCACCGAATCTTCCAACTTCTTACTTCCAATCGATCCAGCAACTTTCCCAACCTTCACCTTAAATCCATTTCCGTCTATTTTCATCCCATTACCATCTGGGGAGTGCGCTGTAGGTTGGGTTGGGAAGTGTGGAACTACCTTCCAGTCCATAACGATAATGTCGTCGGGTAGTCAAACGAATTAAACCAACCGTTGCAGAAGTAGAAGAAGAAGGTTCGACGGGGGGCCAAAGCTCGTTTGAAAGCTCTCCAGGTGCCACTAGCAAAATACGACACTTTCACGAACTCCGAGCTACATTACCTGGGACGACTCTGCTTCAGGGGATGAGTCCTCGTGCGGGTTCGGGGGTACCTCTTAAGCACCCTCAATTGACCTTTAATTTAGCCAATGTGTGTGAATGTACCCGCGCGAAAGCTCCCCTCTCCCCCTCTCAAGCCACGTCAACCCAAGATGATGGTGCCAAAGGTTGAAGTCTGTACAAATATACACGTGCCAGCCTGCAGGAGAAGAAGTCCCTCTTTGGGGATCAGCAAATGATGGCGACGTGGGTTCTGCTGCTAGAAGGAAAATCACTTTTGCTATGAAAGCTCTCAATTTTCTTCCCACCTTGTGCTTGATTGCTGGGGTGGTGCTGGTGAGGTTTGTCCCCGTTCCACAAGCTTTTAGTGTGCGACCTGCTGTGGGAGACTGTTTGTGTCCACGTTGTCGAACTGACTTCAGCAGACTTTGAAAAGGGGAAATTTAGGAATCACGTTTAGTACCGTTTTTGGAATTTGTAATTTTCTTTAAAAAAAATGTTTCTTGAATCACTTTTATTTCAAATTTCCAAAATTTATTCAATTTCTTAAAGACAACTTCAATTTGGCACAAAGTTACCCCGATACACCGTGCTCCATCTCACGCACAATCACCTGTGTACGACTTCCTTCCTTTCCACCACTATCGCAAGAAGAGAAAAAAAAACCGAAGCGCGGGAAAAATTGACTTTTCTCTCCCCCTGAATGGAAGCTAATGTTGAGTCAAATTGATGTTTATTATATTCGGTTGTTTTGTCCTCTCCATGAACTTCTTCTTCTTCTTATTTTTTTTTGCGAACGTCGTCGCCGTCCACGAAAATCAAGCTTTAATGTTGGAAGTTTTTGTTGGTCGACCAAACTGAAAAAAATTGAGAGATGGATCTAATCGGCTCTAATGATCTTGGCATTCAAGTTTCGTAACGGTGATTTTCAATTTTGTGACGCAATTTGTTCTTACCAAAAAAGTTTTTTGTAGCAAATTTTGATCAATTTAGGTGTCGATGCTTCTAAAATAACGACGATTTGAGTATCATTCAATTTAACGATACCTTCCTGAAATAAATCCTAAATGACAATTTCCTAAAATTTCCCCTCAAACCAAAATCAAGACTTTCTTTTATCTTTAATCCCCCCTAGTCTGCCAACGACAGCGCAATGGTGTGACGGCGAATCACCTCTTGCTCTCGTCCCTTAATCCTCTTAGCCGGAAAAGCTCATTGAAATACAAATTATCGATTTTCAAACACGGATTTTTGGCGTTGGCGCTCCACAGCCAGAAACTTCAAAGAGAAACTGTGTTCTGCTCTGACGTTGTGAAATTAGGATTGCCCCTTAGGCTGAAAGAATGTGTACACAAATCCGCAGAAAGGTGGGACTGAAAAACAGATTTGAATCTTGTTGGTTTAAGGGGGTTTTCAGATGGCATTGCAGCAGTATTTGAAAATAAAATTGAATTTGAAATAGTTTCGTTTGAAAAATCATAAACATCCCAAAATCAGCTTTTTATTGGCACATATAAGCCATTTTTTTTATTTTTTTTTTATTTAACTGATTCAAAAAACTTCAAAATTTACACGCAAATACAATCAAATCAATAAAAACCAATTTGAAATGCATATAGATTGAAAATGGTTTAAATATTTCAATGAAAAGCTGTTTTAAAATGCATTGTACACCTGTCCTGTTGTTTTGCAATCATTAGTTTTCAAAAAATCTAAGTATAGAAGAAAAAAATCGTTGAAATTCTTTGCACAGTCCAGACTCAATTATCTCAAAAAAAAAATATCTCAAGGCTTTGAAAAATTTTCACTTCGAATAATCGAATAAAATATTTTTTTATGCTGTCTTATTTATTTTTTTTGAAAAAAAAAAAAAAAAAAAAAAATTAAAAAATGTCCTGTAGTACGGAGACTCTTAAAACTCCATACAAAAAAATCTCAAGAAACGGTCAAGAAAAGGTTTACGAAAAGACTTCTCTTAAGCGGTACGCAGCTAAAAAGGAACAGAAACAAAAAGCGTCGTTTGATATTTCTTCGGGTGCAATATGTGTTGATGAGATTTTGATTTGTTTATTTGGATGCGACTGAAAATAACGTTTGAAAATAATGTATTCGCTTAAATAATATTGAAGAATTGCCTCATGAAGCTGACTATCAAAACGCTGAATCTTAAAATGCTGAAATAAGGGAAAAGCCATTACAATAATCACTTAATTTTCTGGTAAAAATAAATAAATTTAGGAATACAGTCAAACCTCTTTTTACGCGAATTTTGGTTCTCGCGTAAAAAAAAATCGCGTAAAAAAAGTTCGCGCTATTTTGAATTTTTCGCGTAAAAAGAGTTCGCGCTATTTTGAATTGCTCGCGTAAAAAGAGTTTTCAGTATTTTTTAGTTTTATAAAGTATTATATTTTTTTAATAATAATAATGTAATTCCAGATTATTCAAAATAGCTTCAGTGACCTGCGCTGTATATTCTACAGCAGGTTGGGATGTTCTGGGTTATCCAAGAACTTCCGGAAGTAATGAACTGATTATCTACCTGTTCAACAAGGGTCTGTACCAGTGTATCCACTACGTAATAATTGCAGGTAGCTTCCGTGACCTACGATGGTTACCTTGTGATCTGTTAGAATGTACTAGGTCATCCAAGAACTCCCGGAAGTTATGGCCTGGATATCTACCTGATCAACGGGGGTCTATATGACTATATTATCCATCGGTATAGCTTCAGGTAGCTTCAGTGAACTACAATGGACATTCTGTTGCATGTTAGATTGTTTTGGGTCATCCACGAACTCCCGGAAGTTATGGCCTGGATATCTACCTGTTCAACGGGGGTCTGTATGCCCATATTAACCAGCGGTATAGCTTCAGGTAGCTTCAGTGGACCACGGTGGACACTCTGCGGCATGTTGAATTGTTTTGGGTCATCCAGGAACTCCCGGAAGTCATGGCCTGGATATCTACCTGATCAACGGGGATCTGTATGGGTGAATTAACCATCGGTATAGCTTCAGATAGCTTCAGTGGACCACGATGGACACTCTGCGGCATGTTGGTTTGTTTTGGGTCACCCAGGAACTCCCGGATGTCATGGCCTGGATATCTACCAGATCAACGGGGGTCTATATGGGTGAATTAACCATCGGTATAGATTCAGATAGCTTCAGTGGACCACGATGGACATCCTGTGGCATGTTGGATTGTTTTGGGTCATCCAGGAACTCCCGGATGTCATGGCCTGGATATCTACCGGATCAACGGGGGTCTGTATGGGTGAATTAACCATCGGTTTAGCTTCAGGTAGATTCCATGGACCACGATGGACATTCTGTGGCATGTTGGATTGTTTTGGATCATCCAGAAACTCCCGGAAGTCATGGCCTGGATATCTACCTGATCAACGGGAGTCTATATGGCTATATTAACCATCGGTATAGCTTCAGGTAGCTTCAGTGAGCCACGATGGACTCTCTGCGATCTGTTAGAATGTACGAGGTCATCCAGGAACTCCCGGAAGTCATGGCCTGGATATCTACTTGATCAACGGGGGTCTATATGGCTATATTAACTATCGGTATAGCTTCAGGTAGCTTCAGTGAGCCACGATGGACTCTCTGCGATCTATTAGAATGTACGAGGTCATCCAGGAAATCCCGGATGTCATGGCCTGGATATCTACCTGATCAACGGGGGTCTGTATGGTTATATCAACCATCGGTGTAGCTTCAGATAGCTTCAGTGGACCACGATGGGCATTCTGTGGCATGTTGGATTGTTTTGGGCCATCCAGGAACTCCCGGAAGTCCTGGCCTGGATATTTTCCTGATCAACGCATAAATGTCCCATTAGAATTAGCATTCGCATTTGAGGACGAGTTCCTGGATGTCTCAACACAATCTAACATGTCACAAATTGTCCATCGTGGACCACTGAAGCTACCTGCAGGTATACCGCTGGATACTATAGCCATATAGACCTCCTTTGATCAATTAGATATCCAGGTCATAACTTCCGGGAGTTCCTGGATGACCCAAAACAATCCAACATGCCGCAGAGTGCCCATCGTGGTCCACTGAGCTATCTGAAGCTACACCGATGGTTGATATAACCATACAGACCCCCGTTGATCAGGTAGATATCCAGGCCATGACTTCCGGGAGTTCCTGGATGACCCAAAACAATCCAACATGCCGCAGAGTGTCCATCGTGGTCCATGGAATCTACCTGAAGCTAAACCGATGGTTAATATAGCCAGACAGGCCCCCGTTGATCAGGTAGATATCCTGGCCATGACTTCTGGGAGTTCCTGGATGATCGTACATTCTAACAGATCGCAGAGAGTCCATCGTGGCTCACTGAAGCTACCTGAAGCTATACCGATGGTTAATATAGCCATATAGACCCCCGTTGATCAGGTAGATATCCAGGCCATGACTTCCGGGAGTTTCTGGATGACCTCGTATATTCTAACAGATCGCAGAGAGCCCATCGTAGCTCACTGAAACTACCTGAAGCTATACCGATGTTTAATATAGCCATACAGACCCCCGTTGATCAGGTAGATATCCAGGCCATGACTTCCGGGAGTTCCTGGATGACCCAAAACAATCCAACATGCCGCAGAGTGTCCATCGTGGTCCACTGAAGCTATCTGAATCTATACCGATGGTTAATTCACCCATATAGACCCCCGTTGATCTGGTAGATATCCAGGCCATGATTTCCGGGAGTTCCTGGATGACCTCGTTCATTCTAACAGATCGCAGAGAGTCCATCGTGGCTCACTGAAGCTACCCGAAGCTATACCGATGGTTAATATAGCCATATAGACTCCCGTTGATCTGGTAGATATCCAGGCCATGACTTCCGGGAGTTCCTGGATGACCTCGTTCATTCTAACAGATCGCAGAGAGTCCATCGTGGCTCACTGAAGCTACCTGAAGCTATACCGATGTTTAATATAGCCATACAGACCCCCGTTGATCAGGTAGATATCCAGGCCATGACTTCCGGGAGTTCCTGGATGACCTCGTACATTCTAACAGATCGCAGAGAGTCCATCGTGGCTCACTGAAGCTACCTGAAGCTATACCGATGTTTAATATAGCCATACAGACCCCCGTTGATCAGGTAGATATCCAGGCCATGACTTCCGGGAGTTCCTGGATGACCTCGTACATTCTAACAGATCGCAGAGAGTCCATCGTGGCTCACTGAAGCTACCTGAAGCTATATCGATGGTTAATATAGCCATACAGACCCCCGTTGATCAGGTAGATATCCAGGCCATGACTTCCGGGAGTTCCTGGGTGACCCAAAACAATCCAAATTGCCGCAGAGTGTCCATCGTGGTCCGCTGAAGCTACCTGAAGCTATACCGATGGTTAATATAGCCATATAGAATCCCGTTGATCAGGTAGATATCTAGGCCATGAATTCCGGGAGTTCCTGGATGACCTCGTACATTCTAACAGATCGCAGAGAGTCCATCGTGGCTCACTGAAGCTACCTGAAGCTATATCGATGGTGAATACACCGGTACAAACACCCGTTGAACAGATAGATATTCTATTCGTGACTTCCGGATGTTCTTAGTTGTCCAGAACATCCCAATATGATGCAGAGTATACCGAAGCTACTGATGGTAAAAACCCTGATTGTGGTCCCCGTTGAACAGGAAGATATGACCATAATGGTTAAGACTTCCGACCAAGCTTCCGACAGTTTAAAATCGGACCGCGTTATTTTGAATTTTTCGCGTAAATTGAGTTCGCGTTATTTTGAATTCTTCGCGTAAAAAAAACCGCGTAAAAAAAATTTCGCGCAAAAGGAGGTCGCGTAAAAAGAGGTTTGACTGTACTAGAATTCAAACATAAAAATATTTAAAGCATCCAAAAATTGAGATTGAAAAAACATAATTTATTGGATTTTGAATAACTTAATTTTAAAATGATATTTTTTTTAGTTTAGGATTTCTTAAGTATTAATTATTTTATTAATTTTTCAGTTTTAGATTTTTTAATTTTTGGAATTTCAGATTTTTTGATATTATGTTTTTATTATTTTTATTTTTGATTTCTGGCATTTCTTTGTCTTATACCTAAAAATCTGAAATCAAAAATTATGAAAATTTAGAAATTTGAAAGTGTAAAATTTTTAAATCTTTATTTAGCCGTTGCGAATATTATTCTGAAGTTTATGTCACTAAACTCTGACCAAAGTCGAGAGGGTTAAAAATCAAAACTACAAGCTATGGTTTTATTATTTTAAAAGTGTTGTTTTGCATCATTAGTTTTCAAAATATCTAGCTGATGGCGAAATGCTTTTTTCGTGAAAAAAAACTTTCCGCGGTTCCGCAACATGTTACAAAAATTCTAAATATTTTTAAACGAGCCCAAACATGTCGTATATGATTATCAAAGCAGGAAAAACATTTCAAATTTGTTTTCCGAACCGACCTGGTCGCTGGTCCTAAAAAGACTTAATCGAAATAAGTTATTTCCATTAAAATTGTGAAGCTATTTTTTTTTAATATTGTATTTGCTCTCTGTTTTTTGGTCCATTTTGAAAAGGTGGCAACATAAACTTTGGAAAATATTTACAATTGATATTCAAAAATAAGAAAAATAATAAAGAAATTTTAAAATTTTCAAAATGCAAATTCTAATCTGTAAAATCCAAGAAATAGAAATTAAATAGTTTGAAAATGAATTATTGATCAGAAATTATACAATTTGAAATAGTAGTTTATGCAACAAGTTGCAAAAAGAGGATTTTTTCAGCACGAGTCGTACATTTATCCAACGAGGTTCATTTTTTGCAATTCCGAAAAACACTCATTGAGTGAAATTTTAAGTCAAATTTTCATGTATTTTGTCAATAAATCGTTTAAATCAAAAAAATGTTGAAAAGTGTTACTTTTCGAAACAAGTGCTGAAAAGTTCAACTTTTCAGCACCCATTTCTGTGCTGAAAAGTAGAACTTTTCAGCATTTATTTTGAAAAGTGTTGCTATTCGATTCTGTTATTATTGGTACAGAAAAGTAGGCTATTTCATCGTTCAAGAATGACAGGAAAAGTAAGTAGTTTCACGACGGAATTGCAAAAATGATATTTAATTAATTTATTTTCAGAGTTTTTGAATCCAAGCTTAAATTTTTTTAACGTTTTGAATATTTTTATCATTTTATTTCTTCCTTTAAAAATCGCAAGCTCATGCACAAAGTGAAAATTAGTTGATAATAAGGATTCACTTAGTTGATCTTCCGATTTTTGATATATTAAATAAAAATTGGAGATTGGCCACGGTGGAAACTAAAAAATGTGACCAAAAGAAAGCATTTTGGACGAGTGGATTCGGAAAAAAGGTTTACGAAAAAGTAATAAAAAAATACATACGGATATTTCTCAAGCATTTTTCTCTAAGTTCTCAGATATGTAACTAACCATATTCTTAAAACCACAACGATAAAATTAGAAATGTATTTCTGATAATAGTCGAAATTCACTCAAATGTTTTTCATATTAAATGCTTTCGTTTTTGAAAACAAAATCTAAATATTTTTGAGAAATTATGATAAATTTTGAAAAATGTAGAAAAAAACATTTGTTAACAGTTTAAAGGTTTTAATGCACATAAAGGAGGGCTATTAATTTTACAGTCCAAATTCGACTAGCCGAAGCCTCGATTATCCAAAGTTTCGATTATCCTAAGTTCGAAGGACTTCGGATAACCGAATCAGGAACAAATGAAATCGGCATGTTTTATTTGCTTGTTTTTAACATCAAATTCGGCATCTTTTTTTTTTAATGGTCCAATACACCAAATTTTCAGTTTTTGCTTTTTGGGTGTTTTTTAATACCCATGACGGTTTCAAAAGCACCCAAAAAGCAAAAACTAGAAATTTGGTTTATTAGACCTTTAAAAAAAACACCAGAAATATTTCTTGACCTCCATTTTGGCCGCCACATTGAATCCAAAAATTCTAAATTATTTTATGGTTCTTCAGGGGTCATACTTAAGTTCTACAATCAAAAATAAGACAACAAGATCTAAGGATTTTTGCTGTCCCTATTCAGACTGTAGTCCCGATTCGCCCCAGATGACGGTAATTATTTCTATGTAGCCCCTTAGAGCAGTCCGCTCGGAAATTGCTATTTTCGAAGGTTAATAACTTTTTAGCAAAAAAAACCCAAAAAAATAAGGAGTCTTCGGGAAAGTTTTTCCAAATTTAAAGAAGATATTAGTTCTGAAAATTGGTAAGAACTGGATAGTTATTGCGCCTTCCATTGGTCAAGAACTGAAACAGTTGCTTTTCTCCATACAATTTGACGATTTTGCCCAAACTTGGTGGTCAGTGGTCAGAAAATGCTCAAATTTTGGAACTTAGGCTAGTGATGCGTAAATCTTTGATTTCAGGGGATAGCCCCAAGTAAGCCCAGATTTGGACCATCCTAACCAATGTAATGCTAAAACTACAAGATAAATGAGATGTTACTGAATGGAACAATGTTCAAATCTGCAGCTCAATTTTTAAATATTGGATCCATAATCTACAAAAACTGAGCCCGGCAATGGACAGGCAAATTACTTAGTTTGATCAATCTATTCTTGATTCTCTATCTTGCAAATTATTTCTGGGAAGAGAACACACAATCATTGATTTGAGATTTTTTAAGGTAGTTCAATTTTTTTAAAAAAATTGGAAAAAATTTCGGGGGGGGGCTGCAGCCCGGAAGCCCCCCCCTGGCTACGGGCCTGCCGGGGTGACTTTGATAGGTTTGCGATTTTTACGCAAAATGAAGAGTACAATTAAAATACGTAAGGAATGGTTTAAAATCATACTGACCGTGGTAGAGAAGTGTTCAAAGTACCTCAAGAAGAACTTATCATAAAATTTTGACAAGTTTAAAATGTTAGTTAACTATAGTTAAGAAAATGTTGATGAAAGTCATTATTTTAAACTTCTCAAAGTGTCATGATTTTCCCAATGAACATGATTTTTAATCGGAAAATGGAATGCATTTTCGGATTCTTTGGACAATTTTCCACTTGGAGAAGGTTAAATAAGTTTGTAAATAATAAATAATATGTGTTTTTGAAACACATTTAAAAAAAATCTCCAAATTTATATGCAATTTCAGTTGAACAAATTTCATGTAAAATGTGAAAACTTGTGATTCGTGCTTTGAATTCAGTATAAAATGCAATATAAATCGATAATTTTATAAACAAAACTAGTTTTAACAAATTTCAGGCAAAATTCCGACTTTTTAACAATTTTACCTAAAATTTATATGTATTTTGCTTAAAAGCTTATACACTTAGTTAACTAAATATAAACATTGTTTTTTTTTTTCTTAAATAAGATATCAGCTACTTTAGTGATGGTACATTTAACGTACAAATGAAGTTTGAACATCTTAAATATGATTTTAACAAGAAAAACTATGACTATCAAAGTCACCCCGGAATTCAAACTAAGAATTTTTAACGTAACTATTTTTCTAAACATTATTGAAAAAACTTTTTTTCCGAAATAGTGCATGGACTTTGTGTGGCCTACCCCAGTACATATTTTAAAAATAATAATCTTAAGAAAAACCTTACCTTTTGGAAAATATTCTAAAAACAAATTGAAATCCTATCAAAGTCACCCCGGTTTACGGTACTTTAAAGTGATTTAGAATTTTTAGATCCAAGTTGGCGGCAAAAATGGCGGTGATGAACTATTGAAAAAAATCATTTTTTTAATTAATAGGCAATACATTATTCAAATTTCACTAAAATGGGGTCACAGAGCTCGGATTTAATGTTAAGAGAAAGAAAATATGTATTTTTAAATAGATTTTCCGAAGTCACATACAAACCTTCGGATCATCGAGGCTTCGGATAATCGCGTTTGGACTGTATTTTAAAATGAGCCCAAACATGATAAATATGATTATTAATGCAGAAAAATGCATTTAAGACTGTGTTCATTTAATTAAACTTTTATTTTCATAACGATTTTGATTTTTCTTATGCCCCCGATTTTTTGGATCATTTGTCAAGAAAAACTTTGAAAAATATTTGCAACGGCCTTATTTAGAAATAAAAAAAAACTACCAGGTTAGGCAAAAATTCATTAGAAATAGATTTTGCAATTTTTTTTATTAAAGACTGTATAAAATCATGAATCCAATATTTTCCAATTAAACTAACAAACTTGTTCTACTGAAAATGCCTATAAATCTTAAGATTCAACCATGCTCATGCTCATGCTCAAATGCCTATAAATTTTAAGATATTTTTGAATTATTCATATATTTCAATAACACTTATAACATGTAAGTTAGAAACTAATTCTAAATATTCTAAGTGTAAATTTGTCTAAAGAATCCGATATTGCTATTAGTTTTTCAATTCGAGAAATACATGATAAATTGAGAGTATTGAAATAATCCTATTTATTATGTTTTCATAATCATAACATTTCTAGATTAAATTCGCATTCAAAGATCAACATCAATTTCTGAGTTTTTTAAGATTCTTTATAAAATAATATTGATTTGAAATTCCATCAAAATTTGATATAGTTTTCATGTTTCAAAAAAATATTATCTTCATTAAAAATATCGGAGGCGGTGATCAACGTTTGAATGGGAATTAAATCTAGAAATTTTGGAGGAAGTCACTTTTTATTTTACGAAATTGGGCATTTCTCTGTTTATAAATAAAAAATTATAGTTTTTTTTTCAGGAAAATGGTTCGAAAACGTTTTAAAATGTCGTGGTGTAATATGGCAGAGGATTGAAAAAATAATTTTTGCAACCTTTTAGGTAATAAAAAGCTTTTTTATTAAATAATCTAAGTTTAACAGTGTTTTTGCTCTAATTTGTATTCTGGCAATCTGTTGCGGTATATATATCAAATTATACAAAGAATTACATTTATTTGGTCGTATTGGGATTTCCAGCTTAGATTTTGGGGTTGTTTCAAAGAAAGCTAGAAATTAGGCAAATTTGTTTTGGAAACTTTTTATTTGAGGCCAAATATTGGTCAAATATGTAATTTAGAAGCTCTCAAGGCATATTTATAAGAAATGGGGTGGACATGTTTCAATCAATTTTCAGTGACTTTTCTGCAGAAAAATTAAAAAAAATGATAAAACTGCAAAAAAAGTTGTTTTAGACCCCCCGACGAAATATTTTCTACCTACCTTCTTTCATGGTGCCAAATATCAGACTTGCCGATTTTTTTTAATCTTAAGTATGTTTTAGTAAACACACCATGATCGACTGTAAAATGTTTAGAATTTATTGTATAGTGCTTATTTTTGAATATTTTGTTTATCATATAGGGCTTTAAATGCCTTTTAGAAACTTTATATTTTGGGATCACCGATTGGAAAAAACTTTAGGAAAACAAAATACTTTCCATGATTAATCAATAGTTTGAGAATTTTCGACAGTACAATAACTGTCAATGTTTATAAAGGGTTTTGTGTTACTTCCTTTTTTAATTTTATTTTAATTTGCTAATACTCTTCCAACATTCAGCTTTTTAAAAGATAATTAGAAAAGAAAAATTGCGAAAAAATATCTTTTCCAGTAAAATGACTGTAACTTAAAAACTAAAACGATTACTGATACATTTTGAGAAGCCAAAAGTTTCGTTTTTCAAAATGTTAAAACTGGTCGAATTTTGCAATATAAGTCGTTCGGAGTTCGAAGGCTTGAGGAGGAGGGGATATTGAAAAAATAATAAAAATAAACTTATATTGTAAATACTGTAAAAAAAAAAAGAAATATATTGTTTTTGTGAACAGTAGTACACTGGTAAATTAAATAATCAAAAATATTTTTGATTGTTCAGATTGAAGTCCTTCTACTATCCATATTTTCAAATGTTTTTTTATCAGCAAATGATCAAACGATACTTCTTTTCGTAAGGATCGCTGCTCCAAAATTATCCACCCAACACAAGCTTGCCAATTTTCAATCCATTCCTGATGGAATTGCTCGCAAAGATCAGCTTTTTTCCCACACCACCATCCCCACTTTCCCAAACTCAAGCTCGAATCCCCACGGCATCTCGTCGGATACATTTTCATTTCCACGCTTTTAGGAAAATTATGCTTTTCATGGCGCAAGACGGAAGAAATATCCTTCCTTTCTCGCTCATTCACTGAGTGTGTGTGTGTGGAAAAGCCTTTTCCTCGACTTTCCTCCTCCCCTTCATCTTTCCCCAGAGCCGTTTGATCATCTCATCTCAAACTTTCGAATGAGGCACACTCAAATTCGTTATTACGGCCACCTTTGGCACACCTTGTTCGCGGGTTATCCATTTGCCTAATTTAGAATCGAACAGCTTTTGGCTGGCTGGTACCAGCTGGTGGTGGGGGTGCCACCAAACTTCATTCATTGAGACGAGCGGAGCCGACTTCAACCGGAGATGGATGTACTCGGAGACTAGATTCAGGGGCTGCACAGTTGAAAAAATATTTTTAAGCAAATCTTTCGAAAAATCAAACTCATAGCACTTATTTTGACTGTGCTTAATCCTTACCCAACTCCAAGGGGTTGGAAAGGGTGAAAATATTCATCTTCATGCTGAGCAAATTTCTGGTTCAATAAAAATGATGATTGGCAGCCAAGCTCGGAGGAAAAGTTCCGGAACCGACACGACTGAGGGGAGAGCTGGGGGAGAAAAGATGGGTTAAAAACGAATTTGAAACAAATTTAAAATTATGAATTGATCTCCTGAGCGGGTGGCAACCGTCAGAAACCACCAGAGATGTTTCCGAGAGAGGGTTAGCGAGGGAAAAGGGAAGGGGTCGCAAAGTGTTACGATGATGGAAATGAGACGAGGTAATTTCCGGTTTCATTTTTATATCTGGCGGAATGTGCTTTGACTTCCGGGGGAACGTCGTCGTCGTCGTCTTGGAGAAGTCGTCGAGAAAATCTCAACATTTTTTTTTTTTTTGCGCTGGAAGGATGCAGGGATTCGTAGTTACTACTACGGAAATGGCACGAAATTTCCTTTTTTGTAGCTGCTACTGCTGTCAAGTTTTGCACTGGTGAATGGTGACACTACGCAGGGCACTTTTGTAATGGATGTTTCCCCCAGCATGAAGTTTTTATTTGCTGCTCAAGAGTAAAATGATGGAAAATGAAATGTGTGACCGCAATGTGATGTCTAGCACTGGAAGCTTTTTCGTGATTGCCCTCGATTTAGAGAAGTGACACGCTAAAGATTTTTAAAAGGTTGATGATTTTTACAAACTTTATTATTTTTAGCTTCAAAGACAAATTATTTATTAATAACGATAAACGTATTAGTATCTTAGTTATACTGTTTGCTTAGAAATTATAAATAAAATCTAGCTTGAAGTTTGAATTCAAGTGTTTTATATAAATTTTTGCTGGTGGTATTCCTGAAGAATTAGCAGCCATTTTTTTAATCAAATTCACATTTTTAAAAGGTTATCTAATTCAAGTAAATGGTGACAATGGTGAATGGTGACAGATTTTGTGTCATTTGTTTTTTGTAATTTTCCATCAAGAACTGGTAAAATTTTCATCAGTTTATGTTGAATTTCTCATTTTTTGGACAAAAAAACTCAAAAAGAGGTAATATTGAACGATCAAAAATTCATTTTTTCTGTGTAGCTAATCCTGAAGGCTGAAAACTATATTTGGTACTTCAAACTTCGGAATCCATCTGTCAATATGAACAATGTTTTACTTTAAGGTGAACAGTAATGCACTCAACAACCATTTTTTTTTTTAAATTTGACTAAAATTAGTAGTTTTTAATTTACTGAACATGACAATCTAACTATCTATAACTTCAGTTTTTGTTACGCAAATCGTTTGTGAAATTTCCCTGGAATTAATTTTATACAAATCGACTTTTCTTTGTATTTTTTAATTTGGATTAAACTTTGTCCCTCCGTCGAAATAAGTAATTTTGCATCATTAGTTTTTCCATACAAGTCTCCATACAATTTTGGAGGTTGGTCATACAAAGCGGGTATGTAAAAGTATGAAATTTTGTATCTTGAGAAGGGATTTTGTGATCGATTTGTTTTATGATTAGAACCTTTCAGATAACATAGGCACACAGAAAAAAATCTTTTGTTTTGTTTAACTTGTTATCACTAAATGCAAAACTTATAAAATTCGTATTTTTGAATTTTCGACTTTTTATATGTTTAAGGGTACAAAAAACGACACCTTTTGAACCAAGTACGTGATTATGCAAAATCTGGATTAGGAGACAGGATTTTTTGAAAAAAATTAATCTATGGAATATATCGAAAATCATGACAAAAAATATAAAATACATTTTATTAATGCAAAATCTAATTTGCAATCGAAAAGTTTTTTTTTTTATAAAAATTTATCGTTTTAACATATGTTTAGCTACTTTTAGGCATAAATTTTTGATTTTTTGAGTTTAAAAATGATGTCTTGAGATAAAAGCACATTTGAAGAAAATATTTTTATGTGAAAAATTATGAAAATATTTAAAGTATTTACATTTTATATTATAAGAATTAAGGCAAATTATCCATTTGTATACCTTATCAAAAGTCAAGTTTGCTGAGATCATTTTTAATTTTATTATTTTTAGTTAATTTATGTTAAAAACATTGCAAATCGGACAAATAGTCGACCGAGATATCGTCAGTTTAATAATTAGAGGCTAATAAAGTGACACTTAGAAAAAATAATTTTCATTGTTTTGAAATTTTTTGAGGCTCTCAGAAATTAATTGCCCGATTTCAAAGTTCCAGAATGAATTAAAGGAAATTTTCTTAGGTCTACAAAAATCTTTTCGCAGACTTGCGTTTTTTCCAAAAAAAAACCAAAAGATATTGAAAATAAATACACAAAGCTAGCTGCAACTTGAGAACGGCGTATTTTATCAAAGTTAAAATTGATGTACCTTTCAATTTTGCTTTAAAAATATTAATTTATAGTAATATTTTGGTACAAATTTTCGATATTTTCAACAAAAAAAAAAATGCTACCTCCTGGATAAGATTTGGCATTATGGCTCCAAAGTTGTCTTTTTTTAAATTTCTTAAAACATATTAAAAAAAATCGACAATAAAATAACACGTATTTTTGGAATCAATTTATAGTGAAAAAATCGTATTTTAAATTTCGTGTACCTTTTTTCCGAAAAGTCCTAAACATAACCTGCAACTTTGCCGAAGACACCAAATCGATCAGAAAATCCCTTTTTAAGATTCAGGGGCTATATTGGTCCCTGATCACGAATCAGAGGTCCGTTTAAAATTTATGGTTCAGTTTTTTTCTTCCAATAAATACAAAAAAAAAACTAGAAGATAAATTACCTTTTTCTTTCGTTCTATTTCTCCGACGTCAGCTCTGTGGCGATTTAATTGACCATCAATTCATTGACAACTACCCAAGTAAACCAGCATCGATTAGAAAACTGATGCCCTGCGCAAATGTTCTCGATAATTTCTTGTCAATACACTATCATCACCATTGCTGCTGTCCTGTCCTGCACCGAGCTTTCCCTTTATCACCTCTCCACAGTCTGGAACATTTATTTCGTACCAAAAACTCTAAACATGTCTTCTCTATCTTCCGTCCATCCGGGCTTGTAGTTAACAGAACTGTCTTGCAAAGTCACCACACAGTATCTAAGAAAGGTTTTACTTACACCCTCATCCAAAAGGGAACATAGATCTTTTACCAGTCGTCGAACCTAGAACTTGAACCAGATATACGACCACCCCCCACCCCTCAGAAAAGGATTCAACACTCGTCTCGTCGTCAGACGAAACATTCGACATTTTACGGGGGGGGGGGGGTTGCTGTGGAGACAAACGGGCAGATAAAAAGCAATTTATCTTATTTGAACACTCGACGAAACGGGTAGAAGAGGGGGAGAAGCTTGTCCTCGACTGCAAACTGGACGCCGTCGACCAGCTCCTGGACAGGGGACACGTCAGAAAATTCTTCTTCGTCTTGGCCTTCTTCCTGCAGCAATCACCAGCATGATTAGAGTCAAACCAGGACCAGACGACCGGGTTTTGTGTTCTTTCTCAATTTGAGAAATGTTTATATTTATAGTTCTATTCACCGAGTAAGGAAGGAAGGAAGATGCAGGGCTTCTATTGCGGAAAGCTTGTCCTCCGACGGACTGGACAGCAGGACAAATGTTGATTTAAAATATTTAGTCGAGGTGAACAGAAATAAATTACGCAATTCGGAACGGTACAACATGCTGGTTGAGAGGTAGCAAACTACCATACAAATATATAGAAACTCAAGGATTTGTGTGTTGAATAATTGCGATCCCCACCCAAACTGGTTTGTGGATTGATTGGAATGGATCTGTTTGAAAGAGAGACGATATGTTGCTGTATCTTTTTCAATAGAGCAAGTCAGCGCCTTTTTATCAAGCAAAAAGACAGATTGAGGAAATAAAAATGCATTTAAACCTGTCGTTTCCTTAGATGATTTTCAATGTCTTTATGAACTACTCAAATAACTGTATGATGAACATCCTGACAATTTGTACATCCAAAGTTGAATGATACAACTTTGGAAAAATATTTCAACTTCTTTATCTCATTTTCAAAGAGAAATTATGAAGGTTGAATTTTCTTGAAACTGAATACTTTCATTTTCTTTTGTAAAATGAAAACTTTAAATATGTTTGCATTTTAAATGTGATTTTATCTTATGTGAAAATCAAGAAGCCTTAAATCATATTTTATATTAGAATAAATGTCCAATACAAGGGTTTCCAGCAAGGCATCAGACTGGCAAATAATTATTAATTACTCTTATTTTAAGCTGGTAATTCGGTAATTCATTAATTATTTAGTAATCATTGGTTATTAGAGTAATTTAAAGTTATGAATGGGTAATTAAGGAAAATTAATATTTTAAAAATTGAACTTTTATATTTAATGAACTAAGAATGATACTCGAACATTCCAAAAAAAGAGTGGCTTTTTATTTAGAGGGTCTTTTTCACCAAAATTCTCTATAAAAACATCGATACAATGTTGACAAGAAAGTAATGTTGAGGACTTTACTGATTAACAACAAAAAGAAAGGCCATGATATATTACCGAGAGAAAAATGTTTTTTGAATCCTTAATCTATGCATCTTTATTTTTACAAGTTAATATCTGTCTACCCTTCTTAATGTTGAGAGAAGAAAGAAAAATAAACTGTGTTTTTATTCAATATATTGGCATTGTAAGCAATACAATATTTGCAATCATATATAGATTGCATTATTTCAGTGATCCAATACTTTGCATAATAAAAAATTTAATGGTTTAATCTTCAAAAAGCCGTCGGAAATATTTTTCAAAATTTATGCCGTTAAATGATAAAAAAGGGGAAAATCAGAGAGCTTCCAAATTTCCGAATAAAAGAAGTTCAATCAGCTGAAATTAATTAAAAAGTCATCTTTTACGTTGCTTTTCATATTAAACATATTTGGTCTCATTTCAAAAAAATAAAATCGAGAATTATTTAATTATCTTTGATATTTTTTGGACTAATTTTTAATTTTAACACGTAAACTCTCAAGCTCGAGAAAAAGGGGGAATTTTCATACAAATTCCCCCTTCTTCTCGAGCTTGGGAATTTAGGTGTTAAAAATGAAACCTTTTAGAGATGAGATTAGATCAGAAAAATGAAATTTTTATACTAATCGAATACAATTTAATCATTTTTAAATCTATCTATCTATCTTTGTTCGCACTTTTTTGAAATTGATCCTAAAATTTTGAAAATATCTTCTATCGTCCGCAGTTAGAATCGGCTTGTATTCTGAAGCTTGAAAATCGTTTTTTTTCCGCATTTTTGGTTTTTCACTTGTTGAATTTCACTATTTTTTAGTCTTTTTTTTATTATGAGATTTTTTATTGCAATTCTCAAAATGTCTTGTACCAAAGTTATACATTTTTGATAAAATGTAATTAAAAATATTGTTAAACATAATTTATGATTTTTTTTCAAATGCAGAATCAAATTTGTTATTGCAAATGAAAATTTCGTCGTTTTCTAGTACCTATGTATGTATGGCTCGACAAATCGGGTGGTCAAATTAATCAAAAATCTTCAACATTTCAATGGAATTTGACAAATTATGAAATTGATTTGACTGTGTTGATATTAATTTTGAGTATGATTAAACCAGTTATAAAATATCTTGAATTTTGTGGAATTTCAATGTACCATAAAACTTGTTTTTTTGTGAAAAAAAAAACAATTTTTCGTCAAAACTTAATTTTATGAAATGACTGCAAAACATCTGTATTGATTTATAATGCATTAACTTGTGCATTAATCTCTTTTCCTTGAAATGTTTATACTATGTCTATTATTTTTTCTATATTGTCACCTTAAAGTTATTTTTATTGGAAATACCTAAAATTGTCCTCATATTTCAACTCACGATCTCTCGGAAACTATTGGTCGTTTTTTGATTCAAACTAATTATCAATGAGAAAAACATAATTCTTTGAGAATATTCAAACTGGTTTATCGGTTACCGGTTTAAACCGTGTTATTGGTCATTTTCGAATACAAATTCCCAAAAAAATAAACCTTTCTTTTAATTTCGAAAACAAAAAAAAATGTCATAACAAAGGAATTGTTATTGGTACAATGCAAATTTTATTAAATGTTTTTATAACTGTTATAAAATCTGAGAGGATAATTTTTATTTTCAAACTTTGAATAGTTTTTGAAAAAAACTTTTAAATTGTTGTAAACTATTTTGAACACATTTATAACGTTCTTGTTGTGTTCTGATCATTGAATAAATTTTTTTAAAGGAATAAATTGCTTGTGAACAAATCAATATCAGTGCGATTTGAAATATTTGTAGTTCGATTTTCTTTTAAAAAATCATTCATTTTTTTATCATGTTTTTGTTGTTTTTTGCAATTTTGCAGAATTTGATATTATTATTAATATTTTGATTAAAATGCATGATTCTTTTTATCTTTCACCACCTGCTTAAAATATTAGCTGGTCATTCTTTTTTAAAAGCAATAACAACATTTCTTATAACTAAATTTCTATCATAATGATTCAATGATATTCACTTTAAAAAAACATGTTTTCTGTGATTGTTTAGCAGTCATTAGTTTTCAAAAAATATAAGATTTGACGAAAACAAAAATTTTAGTGAAAAAAAAAACATTTTGCGATTCAAAAGATTTTTAAATCAACCCAAACATGCTAAACATGATTCTTAACGCAGGGGAATGCATTTTACATTAATTTCAACTGATTGCACTTAAATTTCCATTGAAATTTTGAAGTTGTTTGAAAATATATTTTTTCCCCCCCCTGATTTTTCGAGCCAACTTTGAAGGGAGGAGGAGACAACAACTTTAAATAAAATTTGTACCAGCCCTAACACTAGGTGAAAAAAGTGTATTATTATCTGAAAAGCAAAAACTTTCCTGAAGATCATCAAATTAATGAGAAAAATTCCTTCATAGGGATTTTTGAATATTTACATATATCATAGTTGTATGATCAGCTGTCAAATGTATTGAGAATTGAATTGATAATATTTCAACCCAATTGTGTTCGCTTTGAAAGTTTCTTTAAAAAAAATATAATAAAAATCAAAAAAGTTCCTTTTGAAAATGCTCATATAATTTTCAATTTCAACCAATAGCTTTAAAATTTTGGGATGAGTATTAAAACTGCAACTGAAAAAATCTTGTTCTCAGATAACGTTATTGTCGAGCCATCGTATTAGGCAGATTTTGACAGTATTTTTTTACGATTTTCTAGAATATGAATGTTTTCTCTATATTTTTGATGCTGATTAAATACGAAAATATATACTAATTTTAAATCGAAAATATATACTAATCGAAAATATATACTAATTTTAAATCAATAGGAACAGTTGATATGTTGACTTGTAATTTCACTGTTTGTGAGAAAACAATAAAATTAAAATCAACAATTTCTTAATTTGTTCCATCGAAAGTATTTGCCCCCAATTCAATGTATGCAAAAAATATTCAAACCATAAAACGCCAACAATGACGCCAAACACATTCCAGCCGGGCAAACAAGCCAAATCGAAAAGCGGATTAAACCAAATTGTGGACCAACAGAAAAATAAACGCAAATACCTAACCGGTCGTTTCCAGAAAAAGCCTCACATATTGTTGGTAAACAAACAATCACAAACAAATATGGGCGTCACATGGCGTTCGCCGCTTCAATTTGTCCACACCACGCCACGCAAAGAAGCTCCAAATCCTTTCGCAATAGAATCGTTTACCCAAAACAGGGTTGGCTGGCGTTTGAACAAAAAAAACTCGCTGAGCTTTTTATTACACTCCGATAGTGATCGTTTCCCAGCAAATCCTGAATTACGAGTGTCCCGTTGTGTGTCCCGCTTTCAGGACATTTGACTTCTGACTCGCTTTTGTTTCACCTCGCATACACTAACATGCTTCACACGCCAGAAAAGCCGCGCGACAAATGTGTTTGTACGAGCTCACAAAGTCTGTTGAAACAGCATTACCATCGTCAACGAGGACGACATCAGATGGCTTAAACTCGCCCCCTGGAACGCCATCATCATCGTCGCTGACGTGCTGGGAAATTGTGTGTGTGTGTGTGTGTGTGTGTGTCGTTTAGGTTCAACAATGTTTTAGAATAAACAGAGGATATCAACAACATAAAAAAACCGCATCACATTACTCACGATTATCGTTTAATGCTACTGCTGTTCGCGCGAGTGTCGTTTTGGGGGGTGAGAATGTGGGTAATGCTGGCAACACTGCCGTTATGTTTGATTTCGAAAGTTGATTATCTCAACATTTTTGTAAATGTGAATCATTGTAGTTACAGCAATAATTTTTCCTGGATGCCCTTACGATGGTGAAACGATGCGAAATGTTCATCTAAAGACAATTTATTCAAAAAGAGTAGCAGGTTGCTTCGATGTTTATGATTTTTAAATGTTTATTAGATCATATATATGATTTTCAAAGAGTTGGTACTTTGTAGGTACTTTCCCTATGACCAACACAGGCATTTTGCATCATAGGTTTGTCCATACAAGTTTCCGTACAGTTTTGACAGCGATCCTTGCAAAAAAATCATGTTAATATTCAGAAATTTGTATCTCCCATCGATTCAGCGTTTAAGCAAAGTTGTTGTTCATGTTGAGGAAAATTCAGCAATACTGAAAAAAAACTTTTTATTGCGACTACTTTTCCCCTTATTTATGAAAGACGGAATGGCCATCTTTTCAGAGTTAAAAATACAGAACTATAATAGAAGTTTATGCAACAAGTTGCAAAAAGAGGATTTTTTCAGCACGAGTACATTTATCCAACGAGGTTCATCGAGTTGGATAAAGACGAAGAGTGCTGAAAAAAATAAGTTTTGCAACGAGTTCCATACAACATTTTTTGCAATTCCGAAAAACACTCATTGAGTGAAATTTTTTGTCAAATTTTCATGTATTTTGTCAATAAATCATTTGAATCAAAAAAAAAATTACTTGTTACTTTTCGAAACAAGTGCTGAAAAGTTCAACTTTTCAGCACCCATTTCAGTGCTGAAAAGTAGAACTTTCCAGCATTTATTTTGAAAAGTGTTGCTATTCGATTCTGTTATTTTTGGTACAGAAAAGTAGGCTATTTCGTCGTTTAAGAATGACAGGCAAAGAAAGTAGTTTCACGGCGGAATTGCAAAAAGTTCTTTTCAGCATATTTTTGAGTACAGAAAAAATATTTTTTTCATTTGTTGTGAGGAAAAGTAGTTTGTCGCAAAAAAAATGTTTTATAGCATTTTTAATGTCCGCCTCACGCTTAAATCAAACTTTTTTTGCTACAAGTTTTGTTAGCTACTTTTTATGGAATGAAATGCAATTAGATTTGTATTTTGCCAGAAGTTTTCTATTTTACTTTTTACAACAACAATTAGAAAATCTCAGCATTTTTGGCTAGAAAAAAAAAATCAATGCTATGATTTTTTTCATTTAAATTAATTGAAAATGCACTCTGAATTTCCACAAATTTAATTTTTCTTGCCACTCTGTGAATGACGAATAGTACTAAAATATTTTTTGTAATTCCGTCGTGCAACTACTTACTTTTCCTATTATTCTCGAGCGACGAAAAGGCCTACTTTTCTCAACCAAAAATAACAGTATGGAAAATTAATACCTTTCAAAATCAGAAGTAGAAGAACTTTTCGGCACTGAAATGGTTTGGAAAATAAACAGTTTTCAATATTTTTTTTTGTTTTGAACGGAGAATTTTATTAAAACATGGATGTTTAACATAAGATTCGGAATTTTCGGAATCGCGTTTTTCGGAATTGCAATAATTTCTGTTAGTTACTAGTTGCTAAACTTCTTTTTCAGCTCTCGTCATACTTATCCAACTCGATAAACCTCCTTGGATAAATGTTCGACTCATGCTGGAAAAATCTTCTTGAGTGCTGAAAAAAACAATTTTTTAGCACTTTTTATTGAAAAGTAATCCTCACCTTTTTAAATTAAGTGCCCAGTTACATGTTTAATTTATTTTTTTGAAATTCCGTCGTGAAACTACTCACTTTTCCTGTCATTCTTGAACGACGAAATAGCCTACTTTCCTGTACCAAACATTACAGAATCGAATAGCAACACTTTTCAAAATAAATGCCAAAAAGTTCTACTTTTCAGCACTGAAATGGGTGCTGAAAAGTTGAACTTTTCAGCAACTGTTTCGAAAAGTAACACTTTTCAATTTTTTTATTTAAATGATTTATTGACAAAATACATGAAAATTTGACTTAAAATTTCATTCGATGGGTGTTTTTAGGAATTGCTAAAAATGTTGTATGGAACTCGTAGCAAAACTTTATTTTTTCAGTACTCGTCGTATTTTACTCGTGCTGAAAAAATCCTCTTTTTGCAACTTGTTGCATAAACTACTATTAAAGGGTTAATTTCTTTTAAAAATAAGTATTATAACTGTATTTTTACTACTGATTTGTTTCTAATAGCTGATAAATTCTCTAACATTTTTATTTTTAAACATTAAAATTCGATCAAGCAGTTGCAGAGACACTGCTTAGCAAAGAAATGAAATTAAATGGAAACAAACGAGTTTTTGTAAGTGTATCCCAATAATTTTTAAACTGACCATATCTCACTATTAGCCCGCATACCAATATATGAATATGGTACGTTTCGCCAATGTCGTTTCGCCGAATTAAAAAAATAATATTAAAATTAAAGGTAAACAAATATATAAAAACACCAAAATTACCAAAGAACGATTCATGTTTGAAAGAATGCAAAAACTCACAGAAGTATTCTCAACTCCTTTTTTAGTACTTTTTTTTTTTTTAATCCATTTCTTTTTTTTTGATTTTTTCCTTTTTCGTTTTTTTTTATTCGGCGAAATGTCCATTCGGTGAAACGACATTCGGCGAAATGTCCCGCACACCAATATATTTTACTAAAAAAAGCACTAAAATAAAAAAAAAATCCTTTCAATAATGAATTCGAAATCAGGCCTAATACGGCTAGATGAAATTCTTTATAACGCCGCAAACAATGCAATTATCATGTAAACATGTTCTAATGGAACATTTTAATCCTCAACCATATCTAACCAAATTGACTGTCTAAAGAAGTCAATCCAGTTCGCTGATACAGCGACAAACACTCACTTAGTACTTGCAAATTGGCAGCATCATTCCTTCGTTTCACTCTCCAATACACCGAGACTAAGCCACCGGAAATGCACCCCCATAACCCTACACACAACCAATATGACAGTAAAGATACACTTTGAAAAGAATGGCAAAGTTTGTTCCGATCGTAAGCACAAATAAAAATGGTGATTTATTCAAGATTTTCATTATTTACCGTTCTTCGTTTGCTCCAAAGACGGCACACCATCCGGTTACTTCTCAGGGATTTGTGAGGAGTCTGTGATTTTTGCGTTTTTCTTCTTTTCAGAGGGGAGGCAAAAAAGAAACTTGAACAAGGAAGCCAAGGGCGACCTTTTCCAACCTTCCTCACTCATATGAAAAATAAACTCAGTTGTTTGCCGGGGCTTTCGTTTCGTTTCGTTTGTCAAGCCGCTCTCAAAATGCATGCAGAAGGCAGTTTAAGCGCTGGTGTTTTCCGCTACGTGTGTGTGTCTGTTTGTGTGATGCAGATCCTTACAGCAAACAACACACAGCACTCGTCGTCGTCACAAAGGCAAAATTCAACAGACAACACACAGACAAACCGACATTCCGTGCCCTTTCTTGCTGGCCTCTCGTCCTTTTGCAGGGAGGGGCGGTGAGGGGCAGGAGGAAAGGGATTAGAGCTGCAGACTGAAGCTTTGTCAGCTAAATGGCTTTTAGACTGTGTGTACGTACACGCGACACATGTGTGCAAGTGTTGCACATGCAAATAGCGGAGATATTGGTGGGTTTTGTTGGTGGCAGATGGAGCAGCATGGTGCTTCTTGGAATACTGCTGAATGACCAACCTTATCTAAAATGTTTAAAACTGTGCACATCAACCAAGGCATTTGCACCGATGTTTATGGTACTCACATTTTAATTTTTCGAAAGCTATGGGAACTATTCTGCCCACCATTGAAAAAACGGCTAATATCCACTTTTGGCAAAAACGAGATATTAGCACCAGGTGGTAGAGGATGTTCCAACGCATCTTCTGCAACTTGAATTTTAATGAAATAGTGTTTAGACATGGCTGCCGATGCGAAAAACCAAACGGCTAATATGCCACTCTTATGGGAAATTGCCTTGACGGAGATTTTGTGACAAACACTAAAACGCGTTTTTCTCGGAATACTTGATTTGGCATAATAGCCGAATTTTCAATTATGGGCAGTATTGGTGTCATTTTGGATTCATCTCCTTAAGTACTGTACAAAATTATTTACCACAAAGTTTTATTATTTTATCAGTCAGATTTTTGAAGGATTGGGTCCGTTAGTTCGACAATGGTAGTATAAGAAAACAACAACTTCTTTGGTTGCTGTGCACTCTTAAACAATTGCTATTCAGTGTATTACGGAATTGGTTGCTGGTTGAAATTTAAATTGGTTGAAATTTAAAATTCAAAATTGTGATCGCTAGCAAATCATTAGTTTTATAAAATCTCATTTCACAAAAATATAATATTTTTAATCGAGTCCAAACATCAAAGCAGGAAAATGCATTTCAAATTGGTTTCAATTGATTAAACTTGAACCTCCTTCAAAAATTTTAAAGCTTTTTGAAATAATTTTTTTTGGCCTTTGATTTTTTCGAGCCGATTTTTTACGGCAACATAAATTTTGAAAATATTAGCAACGGGTTTATCTATATATAAACAAAATTTCGACGATTTTGTTCGAACGCGAATCTGTTTTGGCCACTCTGGAACTGATTCCGGAAAATCTGCAGATTGTATGGGAAAAGTTTCGAAAAATCAAATTTTGATCAAAGGAGGCTGAATGAGCATACAAGCTAAAAACGTCAAGAAATGAAAAAAACAAGCCGAAGTTTATCGGGCTAAGCTT
This sequence comes from Culex pipiens pallens, assembly GCF_016801865.2. NCBI lineage: Eukaryota > Metazoa > Arthropoda > Insecta > Diptera > Culicidae > Culex > Culex pipiens. The sequence continues at coordinate 216,328,626 of NC_068938.1, read as the reverse complement.
GTTATAAAAAAAAAACATATTTTTTTTTAAATGATAACAATAGCAATTTTTACTTTATTTTGGAATAGTTATTAAGGCCGTTGCAAAATTATGTTACATATAACCATTTAGTAATTTTCCTAAAACATATAAAAAAAATTAAACAAATTGTTTTTTTCTCGGAAATCAATTCTTAGTGACCAAACGTGATTTAAAAAATCAAGCAATTTTGTTTTTCTTGTATAGTTTTTTTTTTCTGTAGTCATCATTCATCCTTACAACTTTGAGTTTTCACAAAACATTTTTGTACGGAGAGCTGCCAAATTTGTATGGGATATGATCAATACTCAATAAAAAAAAACTGCGTATAAAATTGTTAAATTTCAATATATCATGTATAGATTTTATGATAAATTGGCAAAAGAAAAGTCATTTGTTATGAAAAAGTAGTTTCGAAAAGCTCAATTTTCCCTCGACGATGTTTAAGAAAAAAAAAAACTTCAAATTATGCTGTTATTTTTTGAAGTATAATTCAGGGGATTTAAATTTCAGACTATTATTCCAAAAAGGCCAAAAGATAAGAAAAAAAATCTTATCTTTTGGCCTTTTTGGAATAATAGTCTGAAATTTAAATCCTTTAAATTATACTTCAAAAAATAACAGCATAATTTGAAGTTTTTTTTCCCTTAAATACGTCAGTAATTATTTGAAAAATCTATTATCGCAATTTATTTATTAAATTTATTGAAGAAATCAGCAGTTCCACGTTTAATCATCAGGATCCAGCTTTTTTTAATTGTTTTGTGATTAGGGCGGTCCATAACGAGTTAAAATGGTCAAAAAATGGCGATTCATGTACCAAAATCTGTTTTTTTCTCGAATAAGAAATATTTTTTTTTTGAAATTTTGTATTGTATAATCAAAATTTATAGATGCTTTGATAGGATTTAAATTTGTTCTTGGAATATTTTTCTCAAGATTATTATTTTTTAAACATGTAGGTACTGGGGTAGGCCACGCAAAGTCCATGCACTATTTTGGAAAAAAATCAATAGTGTTTAGAAAAATAGTTACGTTAAAAATACTTAGTTTAAATTCCGGGGTGACTTTGATAGTCATAGTTTTTCTTGTTAAAATCATATTTAAGATGTTCAAACTTTATTTGTACGTTAAATGTACCAGCACTAAATTAGCTGTTATATAGTTTTTTAGAAAAAAATAAATGTTTATATTTAGTTAACTAAGTTTATAAGCTTTTTAACAAAATACATTTAAATTTTAGGTAAAATTTTTAAAAAGTCGAAATTTTGCCTGAAACTTGTCAAAACTAGTTTTGTTTATAAAATTATCGATTTATATTGCATTTTATACTTAATTTGAAGCACGTATCACAAGTATTCACATTTTAAATGAAATTTGTTCAACTGAAATTGCCTATAAATTTGAAGATTCTGTTTAATTGTGTTTCAAAAACACATACCTATTATTTATTATTTACAAACTTATTTAACCTTCTCCTAGTGGAATATTGTCCAGAGAATCCGAAAATGCATTCCATTTTCCGATTCAAAATCATGTTCATTGAAGTTTAAAATAATGACTTTCATCAACATTTTCTTAACTATAGTAATAAACTATTTAAACTTTTCAAAATTTTATGAAATGTTCTTTTTTAGGTACTTTGAACTCTTCTCTACCACGGTCAGTATGATTCTAAACAATTCCGTACGTATTTTAATTGTACTCTTAATTTTGCGAAAAAATCGCAAACCTATCAAAGTCACCCCGTTTTACGGTACGTTACGAAAAACATCCTGAAAAATCTGAAATAAGCAGATGGCTCTTTAGTGTCCTTCAAATCAGTAAATAATATTTGCATATGACCTACATACAATCTTCAAGTTGAAAGGCAAAAAAATCACATTTGGTTTGGAATGCGATGAAATTAAATTTTTTAAGCCTTTCCGGAAATAAGATCTGGCTTTGCGAAAACACAATTTTTGACCTCTCTAACTTGGCTTGAGGGATCGTGGGAAATTTTTCCCGTCGAACGTAATAATATCTGAAATGAAACAAAACTAAAGAGTTCGAAAGGGTGAGAAAAGGCTGAACAAAAAGTTTCCCATCATCCAGTTCCTCCAATCCCAATTCCCATTTATCAACTGTTGTCCATCTCGTTTTAGTTATCATGGCCAACTCTTCACCCTGACGCCTCACCAAGTTTCACACTCATTTCTCATCATCACCATCGCGCCGAATCTTTCTGCTGCTTGTGATGATGTTAATGGGACGCCCTGGCAAAGCCCTTAAGATTGCGTTGTGTTTCCGGTTCCGGTTCTTTTGAAAGGGCCTAACTTTAACAACGCCAAATCCCGAGGCATTAAACCTGGGACTAGGCATTAATATATAAATAGAACTTCTCCGAGGTTGAGTTGATGTCGCATCGAGTCTCGGATGTCGATAAAGTTTCGGATAATCTTTTTATCTCGGATGGCCAGACCGATTCCGGAACGGACCAGTTTTTGACAATGGTTTGAACGAAATGAAGGGGATTTGTTTTTTTTTCGCTCTTCTCTGTTCTTTTGGCTCGTTCATTTTTCCCTGGGTGTCACAGCGTGGAAAAGTGGAGAACAATGACACCGGGTGTGGGCTATTTTCGGGGGGCAAGTTTCATAAATTTTATGGGGTCGGCACGTGGCGTGGCCTTCTTTGTTGGTGTGCTGGCTAGCAAGCTCTGGCAAAGGTCAAGTGGGAGGAAAATTGAATTTGCGGAGAATTGAGTCAATTTTAAGCTTACTACGATGGGGAGTAGTGGGTTTGAAATAAGACGTATACTAAATTTATTTGAGGAGAGTTTTTTGTTTGATTGTGAATGATTTTAAATTGAAATTTGAACGAAAGATACTAATATAATGAAACGTAGATAATTCTCATGAATAATTAATTTTCGATTTCACCTTCGAAACTTTTTCAAAAACACCTCCTTCAAATGGATAAATAATGTAAAGCCCTCCGACTCGTTCCAGAAATTCCCAACCCCACCTAATCTCACCCCACAACCACTTTACGACGGACCAGTTCCGCAAAATCCCGCGGGCAATTTTTCATAGTCAAAGAGCATTAGCGTCCAATTTCATCCCGGTTTAAGCATCAGGTTGACTTTTCAAAACGACAATTCTTCTCCCATTTCACACGCCCCACGGTGAAATCCTTGACACAATCGGAACTCAGAACGAGAGGACAATTTCTAATTCCTGACGCCGTTTCTTTTCTGTTCCCGGGAAGGACTTAATTTATTAAAAAGCCCCACCCCCACAGGAGGGCAAATCAAAAAAGAGGAAGAGGGCGAAAAAGAACCCGAGGGCAGTTTGGCAGATTGGTCTTCTTTCTGTCTGGTGTCATTTTAAAATGTACCCCCGCCTCCTTCCCCTCCCCTTTTGCTCGGATGACACCTTCCGGGAAAAATGGAATTGGTTGCTCCAGGGATGAGAGATAGAGAGACAGTGCGAGGGTGAGGAGGTGAAAGGCAAGATTAAATACCAGCAAGCCGGTGCTGGTGAAAAGCAGCAAAAGCTTCGGGGAAATAAAAAGTGACGGGAAAATTCCACCGAAGGGTGAAAGATGCTGGTGGGAGCATTCCTTGGGATTGAGGAGGGCACGGAGGGAACTTGTATTTTTTTTTTAAATAAACACAGAAATGTATGGTTTAGGACTAAACATAAGTTCACGTGACTTTTTTTAAATGTTGGCCTTCAATAATAAGGTTAATTCTTTATTTAAGATTCAGGAATTCTACAATAACTTTTCGATAGGGTGTAGCTTTGCTTATTTTTGCCAACAGTTAGGTTTATTTTTTCAAATCTCATCTTTAAAAAAATAGAAACCAGCGTAATAAACGTTACTATCAAATTTATATCCTTGGGATCTTATTAAAGCCAACGGAGGAGGAGTCTAGAATTTCAAGAAAAACGTGCTTTAGTGGGCTGCAACCAATCCTCGCAATTTGAATTGAATTCTAGTTCTAGGTCGTACATTGGAACATGTACTTTTCGATTTTGTTAAAAAATGATAATCGTCTTTTTTCAATTATTGTCTTAATTTATGAAGATAACTCAAGAATTATAAAATAATAGAAATTGACTCTAGATTTTTATCTGTAATTTTAATATTCATTTAATAATTTATTGTTTTTGATTGTGAGGGATTGCACAAAATAAACGAAATTTAATAGAATTGAAGGTTTATTTCAATTAAATTATAACTTATTATGATTTTATCTGGAAGCCAAAATGCATTTTAAAATAAGTATTATAAATATGTTTTTGTTTTCAGTAAAACTTTGTCCATGCATTCTCTTTGTCAAAAAAACAGAAATTTTGCATGCGATTGTTAAATTTTGCAAAAATATTGTTAAAAGGCTGAGAAAATTTCCTACAAATATGAAAACAATGGTTACACTTTCAAAAACATTACCAACATTTTTATTTCAATTTATGACAATTTAAAGGAGATGCAATACTAATACAAAAAAAATGAATTTGTTTTAGATGACAAAAATGCTATCTTTGGAGCTTGGCACAGAGTGATGAAAATAGGTTGTCCCAAGTAATGATTATATGAAAAAAAAGTGATTTTTGGGGAAAAACAAGCAAAGTTTTTGTCCGAAAAATCAGGGAGCAATGAATCAAACTGCAAAATTTCAATGTAATTTTAAGTGTAATCAGCTGAAAACAATTTAAATTGCATTCCCTTGCGTTCAGAATCATTTTAATTATGTTTCTTAAATTTTTTGAGATATATTGAATTTTCAATTCATTACTGCAAACAGTTTTTTCCCCAAAAAAATATCGCTTTTAAAACTTAGATTTTTCGAAAACTGATTGCAAAATTCTTGCATGTTTTTTTAAATTTTATTTTTTGTCCCGGCTCCTCGACCTCGGCCAAAGCCAGAGGGACAAAAACATTTAACATATTTGCATCGGCCTTATTGTTTTTTGATAACATGCAAAGTATTCAAATTAAGCACTTTTGTTTAAATTTTGCTAGTACTTTTTCACTTTTTTAATTTTTTTTATGGTTTCCATGTTCCACCATCTCCGGAAATATTTTTTTTCGAGAAGATCAGAATATTTACAACAAATCATTAACACTTGAGATTCGTGATTGTTTACCTAGAAAGTATAAAAAAGATGTCTTCATAAAGCATTTTAAGATTGAAAAAAATAACATTTTTTGAAGAAAAAAAGCCTTTAGAACCTAAAACTAGAATTTTCAGGTAATTTTCCATAAATGATCAAACATGTAATTTTTTATCTCAAAAAATATTTTTGAAAAATAAATTTACAATTTTTTCAAAAATATTGCTGATCCTTTTTTGGTTTCCTAAACATATCTAAAAAATCTAAAATTAGAAAAAGTATTTCTGGAATTATAACTATCCCGAAAAAAAAGTACTGCAAAAAGTTTTTTTCCCCAAAAAATATCGCTGTTAAAAGTTAGATTTTTTGAAAACTGATTGCAAAATTCTTGCATGTTTTTTATTTATTTTTTTTATGTCCCGGCTCCTCGACTTCGGCCAAAGCCAGGGGGACAAAAACTTTCAAAATATTTGCATCGGCCTTATAGTTTTTTGATAACTTGCATGGTACTCAAATTAAGAACTTTTGTTTATATTTTGCCAGTACTTTTTCACTTTTTTAAATGGTTTCCATGTTCCACCATCTCCTGAAATATTTTTTCGAGAAGGTCAGAATATTTTTAACAAATTATTAAAACTTGAGATTCGTGATTTTTTACCTAGAAAGTTTAAAAAAGATATCTTCATAAAGCATTTTGAAATTGCAAAAGAATAACATTTTTTGAAAAAAATAAATAAAAAATTAAGATCCTAAAACTAGAATTTTCAGGTTATTTTCCATAAATGATCAAACATGTTATTTTTAATCCCAAAAAATATTTTTGAAAATAAATTTAAAATATTTTCAAATAACTGATTGCTGATCTCGTTTCCTGAACATATTTACAAAATCTAAAATTCAAAAAAAAGTATTTTTGGGATTACAACCATCCTGAAAAGGTCCTAAAACAAAATTCACTTTTTGCTTTTTGGGTGTTTTTGAAACCAAAGAGTCTGGGATTATTCAAAACGCTCTAGAAAAAAAAATGATTGGACCTTTTCAATAAAATCCACAGATCCACAAAATCATGAAAATAACATTTTCATTTGTATAATAATTGTTTCATTTGTATTATATTGTATGGCCAGCCCACAAAATTGTTCAGTGTTTCGTCCAAATCTAAGTAATATAAAATTATAAATCTCGAAATCTGCGAAATTCTAAAGAATTACTCTAGAAAACAATGCAAGTATTAATTTTTCGTTCTTTTATTACGTAACGCAAAATTTGAGATTTCGTTTTTCTTTGAGATCTTGAAATTATAAACTTTTTATAAACTTTTTATTAAAAACATATAATTTTCAGTTCAAATTGTAAACTAACTTGTAAAAAGTTAGAATTTTGCCTAAAATTAGTAAAAACTAGTTTTTTTTTATAAAATTTGTTCTAATGGAAATACCTTCAATGCATTCAAAAAAATCCAAAAATGCATTCCGCTTTCCAATCCAAACTGCTTTGAGAAAATCATGACACTTAGAGAATATTAATATTCATCAACATTTGCTTAACTATAGTAAACAAAATCTTTGAATCTTTCAACATTTTATGAACATTTCTTCTTGAAGATCTTTAATCACTTCACTACTATGGTCAGTATGATTCCATACCATTTTATAAGTATTTATTGTTTAATCTTCATTTTGCGTAAAAAAAACAAATCTATCAAAGTCCCCCGGTTTACGGTATTGACTTTTTTATCAATTGATTTTCGTTTTCAACTATGGAAAAATAAATATTTTAATACATATGCTTTCTAAAACCTATCAACGTTAACTGTTAATTACTGTTTCCAAAAAGAGTGTTGATTGGCCCAAAGTACAACATAGCTGAAATGAAATTTTTCAATAGTCTATTAAATCATAAATTTATTTTTAAAGTGAAATACTGCAAAGTAATTAAAATACTCAACATTATTAACAACATTATTAATTATTAAACATTATATAAAATTTAAAAGGATGATTTCAGAAAAGCATTTAAATTTCTCTCAGTGCCCTACTCTACTCCCCTCAATGCACGCGGTGTCGTTGAAATCGTGGGAGTAATTTTCTACATTTCTGTCATGTTTGATCAGTGTGCGACGCGCGGTGGACTTTCTGGTGGTGTGGGAGTCGAGACAAGGGAATCGGAAAACCTCCCAAGCTAAGCTCCCTTTTGTCTCGCTGACTCGGGGGTGGCTTAGCCCTGGTGTGGAGGAAAAGTGTGTAATTACATGTTGATCTAGTGTATGGGAGAGCAGGAGCAGAATGAGTTGGAAACGACGCAGTCGAGCAAATTGTCCGCTAGATTGCATACATTCAGGGGCTGTGTGGGTGTTGGTCGGATAAGATGATTCAATCAAGTGGGAGAGATTTTCCGAACGATCGTCCTTAAGAGAATAGAAAATTGCTACTAGGGGGGAGAAAAAGGGATAGTTACAATTTTCCAGAAGAATGAGAAAATTGTTCCCATTTTCCACCGCCAACAGCAACGGCAGCATCCGGTGGACCATTCAACACTCATCTAACAATGAGGCAAGAAACACCCTTGGAGAAAATGAGAGGAAAAAAGCATCCTCCGGGAAACGAACAAAACAGTCCCGTTACTTTGCTCCCATCAAATTTCAAGCTTAATTATGCCAGGAGTAAAATTAAAATGTCATGAAAATAAAACGAAATTCTCACTAATTATAAGTAATTGAATTATGAAGATGTGTCCTGCGAATCGTCATCGTCCTCTCGTGGTGATGTCCTTTTTGCAGGGATTTTTTTTTCCTTTGTGGTGGCGCCTTTTTCCCGGTTTGTCCTTGATTATGTCGTTGTCTCTTGCTTCGTTGCTGGTGGCAGTCAGGGCGGTGGAAGAAGAAGATGGTTTGAGAAATTAGCAATTCAAATTGGTACGACGACTTTTTGCTGCTAAATATGATAGGGGTGACAAAGACATAGCTTCAGAATGATGAGATGGAAAAGAAGCACACCCAGAACATAGTCGGGCGCATTAATTAAGATGTCGAGTTGGCGATAACTGTGTGATAAAATTTTGCTTGGTTTTAGTTTTAGTTATTTAATAATGCGATGCCAGAAAAAATGCTTCATTTATTAATATTAGCAATGTATCAGTGCATTACAATATACCTAAAAGCAATACAAAAAAACTAAATCATTTGAAATTTAAAAATAATGGTCCTGATTCTAATTCTAGCTTTATTTGAAAATTTACGATTTTTTTAGAATTGTGGTTTGAATTTGTGTATTTTTTTAAATATATCTTAACTAAAGTGTAAAAGTGATTATGTTTTTTTTTTATAAATTTATAAAACTCTCCATTGTGTTGCTTTTTCGAAACGGGAATATTATATTAAATATAAGGTTGCTACTTAAAAAATGAGCTCATGATAAAAAATAAATTTTGAACTTTTCAACGAAAAACAAGGATTGAAATTCAAAATAACATTATTTTACAAAGTCCAGCTGAAAATAAAACAAATTATCAAATTTAAATGCAGAGTCAAGCACACAAGGAGAACAAAAATGCATTTCTGCTAAATGCATTTGCACTTTTTTTTATGAAAATTGCTTAGAGGTATATTTTATTTTAAATTTATCGAAAATGTTTTTTTTCGGTTAAACTGGAATAACCTGTTAAAGAATCAGCAAAATCGCGTCTGTTAAAATTTTGATAAATACCATCAGATGCAGTTATATGGTGGATAGGGGTGAGATTGGGCCATAATATTAACATTATTTTAACTTGCTTAATTTATCCTCCCAGGCTTAATGCAATCCCTGCACACTGTTTATTTTTCACATAATTTTAAAAAATATAATTTTGATTTTACTGGAAAAAAATATTTCTTCAAATTTGAGTAATTGGTGACAACTAAATTTAATGTTTTGAAATTCATCTAAATTGTGTAGCTTGTTGAGAAAAAATCATATTACTATGAACATTATGATCATTAAAATATTTTTATGGGAAAAAAGGGTTTCTTTTTTGTGAAAGTTTCAGTTTGTGTTGTTGTGAAAATCGATTTAGCATTTCGGTTTGCTGATAAAAACATAAAAAATGACGAAATTTGAATGATTTAAATTCTACAAAACATTGCGAAAGTTATAATGCAAATCATAAAAATTTCATGGATATTTTTTAAAAAAATCGGTATTTCTACTGAAAACAATTTTAATTATTTATCAAAAAAGTCTGTGGTATAATTTATATATTTTACCATAAAATTTTGTTTATCTGTTGAAATGTATATTTCCTAAACATAATTTAAAAGTCTGATATTCAGACAAACTCGATAAGGTGGCGAGTCAAATTATATTTTTGGTAATGAAGAATATTCTGTTTATTTTCCAGATAGCATTTTTTTTTTAATTTTAGTCAATTGTAGAGCAAACTTTGATGTTTAGAAAAATCATGCAAATTAGCACTTTGAAAATTAAGGTATTTTGTGAACAACAAAAATATATTCCAAGTAACATTTTATCCCAGGAGTTCTACAAGAGCTCTTCAAGATAGCTACAGCATAGCAGTTTGGACCGCGGTAGGATAAAATTCTCTTCAAGTACTCTTCCAAACTCCTGAAGAAGTTTTGAAGAGAATTTTATCCTACCGCGGTCCAAACTGCTATGCTGTAGCTATCTTGAAGAGCTCTTGTAGAACTCCTGGAAAAAAATGTTACTTGGGAAGGTTCATAAACTTTGAAAAATATTCGAAATGAATTTAAAAAAATCGAATAATTTTAACAGGAAAATGGCTTAAACTTGAAAACGGTACATTTCATCACAAATTCAAACAAGTAGTTTTTGATTCGAATTACAATGTTACATCTAAAAATTATTTTTTGGAAGCTTTTTGGGTAAATTTTCGAAACCTTTCAAAAATTACGATTTTTTTAATTTTTTTATTTTTGCTATAACTTGGCGAAAAATTAAACGTCCGTCTTTTTGTTCTAAGTAACAACATGTCAAAAAATATAGCTTGTCATGATTGAGTAAGGCCGTTCCAAATATTTTTTAAGCACAACAATTTTATTTTGAAAATTTCTAAAATATTATGAAAGTAGAAGACATATTTAAAACTGCATTTTCCTGCAATGATAATCATATTCAGCGTGTTTGGAATCGTTCAAATTTTTTTTAAATTTTTGCAAAATTAAAATTTTTGTATCGAAATAATAAATTTCTCCGATATTTGCATATTTTGAAAACTAATGATTGCAAACAAATAGACAGGTGTAAACCACTTTTGGCATTCAAATATTAAATTTAAATTTGATGTTTATTTTTTTTAATACATTGTTTACCGATTTACCATTTATGAAAGTTTATACTTTTTTTTTGTAGTTTTTTGAAGAAAAAAAATAAGACAATTTTGTCAATCTATTGATGCTTAAGCTATTAATTTAATGAAATAACAATCAATAAATATAAATAGAATCGTTTTTTTTTCAAAAGTTGAGCCAATAAAATACTTTAAAAAACACATTTAATTTAATTGTGAAACGTGTGAAAACAAGTATAACTATTATTTCTAACAAAATTTCCCTCTCTCTCCATCTCCTTCCAGAAAACCGCTGCATCGAGCTCCACTCCCCGGACGGCATCCACTCGTGCATCCTGCGTGCCGTCGACCCCCAGGAGGCGACCACCTGGTTCAACGCGCTGCACTCCGCCATCGGCAAGAGCACCCAGAAGGCGCTGCTAGACGCGAACCGCGCCCTGGTCGCGATAATCGGCGAGCTCAAGTTCATCGGCTGGCTCAGTCGGCGGTGCAGCGGGGAACCGGTAAGTCCCCCCTCCCCCTACCTTTTCACAGGTTCTGAAAAATTACAAAATCATTCGCACGCTTATTTCTCCCCAATCATTCGGACAATTTGTTTTCAATTATTGCCTTCTGGCCTTCTGGTGCTGATTGTTTGGAGTCGGGATCCGGAACCAGAACCAGGACACGGAAATTTTTAGATTTTTTTAAAGTTCGTTTGTTAAATTTTCTCAGTTTGAAATTGTAGCAGAATAATTCTCACACAATTTTTTTAATTTTGAAAAATTATTTTTTTCCGTGCTCATCCCCAGCGAAGCCCAACCAAAGCTCCAAGTTCTGACTTTTGTTACTTCTCTATCTTCACACACAGAATGGTCGCTCCAGCTCGGAAAGCTCAGACGAATTAGATAAATGGCAATCAATTTTCGTAGCCGTCACCGATCGTGAATTTCGGTAAGTACTTTCTGATGTTGTTCCTGCTTCCTAACCGTCTTTCCTCAAAGTCCCTCCCGTGGGTGGCTTTTGTTCAGCCGCGGGGAATTTATTGTTCAAAAAAGAAGAAGAAATCCGTAATAGGATACCGAGTTGGATAAATATTAGTCCTGTTTCTTGTGTTCTTCAATTGGGAAAGTGAAAAAAGAACACCAGACAGGACAATACAACTGTGGGGGATTGGGAAGGGAGGGTGACAAGTTGAAAGTAATTGGAACTGAAATGGGGCGGACAAAATGGGCGGTAAATTTTGGGGAAAATCGCGCCAAAAGCTTGGAAGAGGGTGGTGGAAGTTGTCCTTAGGGCTTCAAAGAAATGTTTAGTTTCTGGTTTTGAATGTCAAGTGAAGCAGGATTGAAAACAGATGTCTTTGTTGTATTCTTTGTGTTGTTGTTTAATTCCATCTTAATTTGAATTTGTAGAGTGCACTCACAGGAGTATTCTAATGAAAGTTATGGAAAAAAAACTCCATCAATAGTTTTGTTACTTAAAGATTCTTAAAAAATCCTTGATTTGGCTTAAATACAAAAATACCAAAATACGAAAATGACAAAAAAAAACAAACCTTAAACCTTTCTTTTGTAAGAAAAGCAAAGGACAAAAATGACAAAAATGACAAAAATGACAAAAATGACAAAAATGACAAAAATGACAAAAATGACAAAAATGACAAAAATGACAAAAATGACAAAAATGACAAAAATGACAAAAATGACAAAAATGACAAAAATTACAAAAATGACAAAAATGACAAAAATGACAAAAATGACAAAAATGACAAAAATGACAAAAATGACAAAAATGACAAAAATGACAAAAATGACAAAAATGACAAAAATGACAAAAATGACAAAAATGACAAAAATTACAAAAATTACAAAAATTACAAAAATTACAAAAATGACAAAAATGACAAAAATGACAAAAATGACAAAAATGACAAAAATGACAAAAATGACAAAAATGACAAAAATGACAAAAATGACAAAAATGACAAAAATTACAAAAAATACAAAAATGTTAAAAATGATAAAAATGATAAAAATGACAAAAATGACAAAAATGACAAAAATGACCAAAAATGACCAAAAATGACAAAAATGACAAAAATGACAAAAATGACAAAAATGACAAAAATGACAAAAATGACAAAAATGACAAAAATGACAAAAATGACAAAAATGACAAAAATGACAAAAATGACAAAAATGATAAAAATGATAAAAATGACAAAAAAGACAAAAATGACAAAAAATGACAAAATCAAATCTCAGCGCTGACAGTAATTTTCAAATCAAGACTAACATTTCAAAAAGGCCAAACATTCAATATTACGCCTTTTTAAAATGTTAGTCTTGATTTGAAAATTTTGAAAATATTTTTTTCGAAAAGATCGGAAAATTTCACAAATGTTTCATATATTAACATTGAAAATCGGACCATTAGTTGCTGAGATATTGACGATAGAAAATGGTGGGTTGTTTGGGTGAAACTTAGAAAACATCAATTTTCCTGTTTTTAAACCTTTGCATTGCAATATCTCAGCAACTAAAGGTCGTATCAACAAAGTCCGAATAAGCAAAATATAGAGAATTTTCTCAGCTTTTTAAAAATATTTTTTTCAAAACTGGGCAAACATGTGCACTAATTTAAAAAAATGGAAAACTGCGACTATTTTCAAAAAAGTCGCTTAAATATGGCTATAACTTGAAAACGGTGCACTTTATCAAAATTTCACTAAAGTACTTTTTGATTTCAAATTTGATTTTACATCGAAAAATGAAGTTGAAAAATTTTTACGACCAAAATTTCGATTTTTTGAAAAAATCAGTGTTGATTAAAAAATTTATAACTCGGTCAATGATTTTTTGCACAACCTGGAAATTTCTGAAAAGTTGGCATTTTATGTCCTCTAAAACATATCAAAAAATAAAAAAAATTAAAAATAGTGTTTTTTTGAAAATCAAGTTTTAGTGATAAAAAGTTAAATAAAAAAATCACCAATTTTTTTTTACCGTGTATTATTTTTTTCCAGTGTAGTCCGTATCCATACCTACAACTTTGCCGAAGACACCAAATCGATCAAAAAATTCCTTCAAAAGATACAGATTTTTGAATTTTCATACATCATTTTTGTATGGACAGCTGCCAAATTTGTATGGAAAATTATATGGACAAACTAATGATGCAAAATGGCTTCTTTGGGCATACCGAAGGCACCAAAAAAGTTTCAGTCGGATTAAAAAATACAAAAATTAAAATTGAAGAAAAAAGACCGATTTCGTAGAGAATTGCTCAGTAACAAACCGCCCTCACATGTGCCCTTATTTTGAAAGAAAAATTACAAATCTTTTCTCTCACAAAACTTTCATCCTTTCCCCCTAAATCCATCTCACTTTACAATAACACACACACACACACACACACACACACACACACACACACACACACACACACACATTCAGCTGCGGCAAACAAAAGTGTCATTTGGCCCCACCACTCTACATCCAATTAAAAATCACCGAAAAAGTTTACAACCCCTTTCGAGAAGTTTGGGGGTGGAAAAACTATTTCATTTGTGGGGAGTGGTGGCAACAGACAAACCGCGCGATTTTATGTGTAATTTATCTAAAGTGATGTAGAACAACAACACAACTGCAGCAGCAGCAAAGGAAAGCGAAATTTTGAGGATGGGAAAAGTTCTTCTCGCGCGGGCTAAAGATTACACTCGACACTTGAGACAAACCGCGCCAGCCAGCCAGCATAGCAGAGCAGAGCCATCAACGGAATAAACCCCGCCTCCCACCCAATGCTTACTTTTTGCTGGAGGAAAGAAGAACTTTTGCCACTCAGTTTGGCATTCCTGCTGCTGTTTTGTGGTGGTGGTTAAGCATTATTTCTGTTTTGGCTGTCGGGTGAAGTGTGTAATTTGTGGGATTTTAGTGCAGTTTAATGATCACTTAAAGATATCAAAGAGAATAACCATTCTTTTTCGTAATTGTTTTGTTTTATTTATTAATTTTAATAAAATTGAGATTATGCCAGATTTATACATATATTTCACCTGGGAAGGTATCTTCATTATTTTTTTTATGTCCCTCGACTTTGACCAAAGTCATGGGGAGAGGGAAATATTTAAATTAAAGTTAATTTCAAAAGTTCTTTTGTAAAATTTTGATAAATTGCACCGTATTTGAGTTATACCAATGTTCAAGTTAAACTATTCAACAAAATTGTCTTTTTTATTTTAAAAATAGTGTACGTCCTTTTCCATCTTTTCAAAAATGTAAATTCGAAAAGCTGCAAAAATGCTTTACAATTTGGTTTTTTTGACATTTCACGGTGGTCCAGCCCACAAAATTAAGTGGAAAATTGATTTTCCGAAAAATGGTGACGTTCTGGAGCTTTGATGTCTTCAGAGCAGTGCAAATGGGAAGGGCCAACTTTTGGCTTGGTTGAAAATTAGGGTGATTCATGATTAGGCTGTTTTCGAAAATCTAACTTTTCTGGAATATTTTTGAGATTTTATTATTGTCTTCTAGAATGTTGTTGGGTTTGCCAAGCAACTTTGTCGAAGTCACCAAAATGTTATCTCGCAATCTACGCCTTCTTTGGCCAAATTTAGAGAAAGCGTCTGAGCAAACCTTCAAAAATCAGTTTTTTGAACGTAGCAATTCACGGTTAAGTTTTGGAGAAATTCAATTTGAACATAAACGTCAATAGTTGGGTAAATTTTTAACTATTTTAAACATAACTTAATTATCTCGTAAAAGCGCAGGCCAAATTGTAAGTACCATGTTAAATTCGAAAAGGGAGATCTAGCACTACAAACGTTGAAAAAATCCCTGGCGTATTTTTCTTCAAACTCGAGATATTTTCATTTGAAAATGTTTAATTTTCAAGGGAAAAGTATGTGGAACCACCCTAACGAAATTCGAAAATTGTCCAACTATGTTTTCATGTATTTTTTAAATATAGCTAAAAATCGATAGTTTTGTATTTTTTCGATGACAATATTTATTTTTAAGTTTTAAGTACGCCTTCAAAATGGGTGTCCAATTTAGCAGAAAAGATTTTTGAGAAGTAATTTTCAAATCATCATCTAATCAGGCTGCAAATTATTGAAAACCACCACCGGTCCGTCACGAGATATCGAAGAATGGACTTCGGATTATTGTTCAGTTTCCAAAATGTCCCCTTTGGACAAAGTTTCACGCAAATCATACACGGCAAAAAGTCAATTCTTGAAATCGAGAAATGTGTTCATGAATGCATCATACTCATGAATAAATTCCTTCGTGGTTTTCAAATTCATGATAACAATTCACGATTATGGGAATTGTTTTTTCCTCTGTGTAGAGGCGTCAGGGACACATTTTCAATTTCTTGTGAGTTGGAAAAAATGGCAATTTTTTATAGCTATGATTTAAAAAAAGGTTGAAACTATCTTTGAAAAAGCTTACTTCAGTTTTAGATATCAAATGGGTAATTCTCTACCAACTCACACGAAATCGGGAAAAGTTGCCCCGACCCCTCTTCGATTTGCGTGAAACTTTGTCCTAAGGGGTAACTTTTGTCCCTGATCACGAATCCGAGGTCCGTTTTTTGATATCTCGTGACGGAGGGACGGTACGACCCCTTCTATTTTTGAACATGCGAAAAATGAGGTGTTTTTCAATAATTTGCAGCCTGAAACGGTGATGAGATAGAAATTTGGTGTCAAAGGGACTTTTATGTAAAATTAGACGCCCGATTTGATGGCGTACTCAGAATTTCGAAAAAACGTACTTTTCATCGAAATAAACACTAAAAAAGTTTTAAAAATTCTCCCATTTTCCGTTACTCGACTGTAAAAATATTGAAACATGTTATTTTATGGGAAATTTAATGTACTTTTCGAATCTACATTGACCCAGAAGGGTCATTTTTTCATTTAGAACAAAATTTTTCATTTTAAAATTTCGTGTTTTTCTAACTTTGCAGGGTTTTTTTTTAGAGTGTAACAATGTTCTACAAAGTTGTAGAGCAGACAATTACAAAAAATTTGATATATAGACATAAGGGGTTTGCTTATAAACATCACGAGTTATCGCGATTTTACGAAAAAAAAGTTTTGAAAAAGTTACATTTTGCGTTTCTTTTTGTTTCGTCGTCCGTGTCTGTTGCGGGTGACCAAGAACGGAATTGAAGGGGTCGTACCGCCCCTCCGTCACGAGATATCAAAAAACGGACCTCGGATTCGTAATCAGGAACAAAAGTTACCCCTTAGGACAAAGTTTCACGCAAATCGAAGAGGGGTCGGGGCAACTGCTGTGTGAGTTGGCGGAGAATTACCCAAATCAAATTTCTAAATTATGAATTTTTCTAATTTCTAGTCGATAAAGTGCAGAGGCTGACTGGCTTTAACCAAATCCACCTAACAAATGATTGAATTAAAAGTGACTGTTTTCATTTGTATGAAAATATTAAAATCGGAAAATTTTCTATAAATTCGCTCCTATTTTTCCAACATTTGAAGCGATCTTAAATAAGTGTGTTTTACCTTTTAAAATATCAGGATAGATTTTTTTTTATTTTGATAATGTTTGATTAGAAAGTTGGACTTAATTTTTTTTAAATTTTGTTCTCAAAAAATATTGGACTGATTTTTATTGTCAAAAAATGAAAAAAAAATTTCGGATCTTTCGAGAAGAACTGACTTCAAAATTATAAAATCAACTCTAACATCTGCAATGGTCTTAACAGTGTCTTTAACCTTTTCAAATGTGAGGGTTGATTTTTTTAACTTTCTTTAAAAGTAAAAAAATAAAATCAACCCTCCATTTAAAAAAAGAAAAAAACACTGTTAAGACCATTGCAGATGTTAGAGTTGATTTTATAATTTTGAAGTCAGTTCTTCTCGAATGATCTGAAATTTTTTTATTTTTATTTTTTTTTTTTTCATTGTTTGATATAAAAGATTGGTCCAATACTTCTTGAGAACAAAAATTTAAAAAATGAAATTTTAAGTTCAACTTTCTTATTTTGAACCAAAAAGTATAAAAAATGCTTTATACATTAGTACAGTTCTGCTTCTACCGAAAAATTGCAAAATATTTTTAAATTATGAAAATACCTTTTTCCCCCTAAAGTTTATGTCTTTTCCGATCTGTACAGCCCAAAAATTAAAAAAAATATAAAAGTCTAAAAGTAACTTATTTGATTAAAAATATAAAAATAAACGTTGCAGAGGAAATTTTCGTATGTTTGGCAGGTTAAGCACTCGTTAAGCACTATTTTGTAAAGGGACCATCCATAAACCACGTGGACACTTTAGGGGGGGGGGGGTATGGCTGTTGTCCAGGATCCATACAAAAAAGTTATTTTTGTGGGGGGTGGTAACAGATTCACAAAAAAGTGTCCACGTGGTTTATGGATGGTCCCAAAACTGTTGATAGAAACTTGCTTGCTTACTTCCTATTGATTTATTTATTGATCGATTTCAGTTGAAAACATTCATGAGCTGTATTTGAACGTCAAAGTTCTGATTTGGTTTTTGGAACATTTTTTAGTGGGGGGGTTGGGAAATAAAATTGGGGGGGTGGGGAAATAAAATTTGCAATGGCCTTAAGGCTTGTTATTTATTTATTTTTTTTGCAATGTTTCAACGAACAATCTTAAACACCTGAGCCACATTGTTAAACTGATTTAGGTAGATCCGTGGTAAATTTTCTTGAATGAATTCGTTAGCATCGAACTGACAAAAATCTACCAAATTATTGAACACATTGATAACACAAAACTTTGTGGCAGAAAAGTAGAAACAGTGATTATTTTTTGACAGTTCGACTATAACGAATAACACTCATACCCCGATGGTTGGACACCAACTGTTATAAAACGAACGTCACTTTTTAGTTTGACACCCCCACGTGTTTACACGGAGTTCACACACACGAACGAACTTTTGTTTTGAGTGTGTGTGTGTGAGTGCCGTGATATAAAGTGACAGTTCGTCACGAAAAAGTGATCGACCACCAGGGGCTGAGTGTATTTCAAGAAAATCTACCGTTTTTGATCTAGATCAACAATCCCATTCAGATCGAGTCAATTATTAAGTTAGACGCAAATAGATATTTTTTTGTCAAAATAAGGTCAAGTTGAAGGTTGCCCATCAATAAAAATTTCATGAAAGACAATTAATTTGTCATATTAATCTTTTAATTCTTTAAATGTCTCCAGAAAAGGACCAAATTTCCATAACAAACCCACAATTTGTCGTCCCAATAAATCAATCACCAGCTCCGGCCTTTTATCCCTCGTCCAAACAGGGGGGGAAAGCTAAAAATGGTCACTTTCCACCGGACTGATTGTTACACACACACAGCGCCGCCCCAAATCTGGAAATGTGTCACATTTACAGTCACGCTCTTTGACTTTTCCTCGAAAACCACCACCAGAACTCAGCTTCCCAAGAGATGTGTCCCAAGACAATAGACAGAACCCACCCACACACACAGATGTCGAGGAGATTTGCGGTTGTCACTTGCTGGCAGCCAGAGTTCCTGATGTGGGTCCTCCTGGCTTGCTTTGGTGCGCGCACCATGAGAAATGAGACTTGAGCCACTTTGGCAGCAACACTGTTGTTTGGTTGGGGGTGTGTGGGAGGGAAAGCAGCACATTTGAAAGATGGGATTACCTCGGTTGTCACACATCACAATACGGTGAGGGGGAAGACACTTGATTTGCTTTGGTCGGTGCAGTGTTGCCAGAATGTTATTAATTTAATAGTTTAAATTTTTTTTTATATTTTCAAAAGATATTTTGGGTTTACAAAATTTCTAGTGACATTTTAATTTTTTAATAGTTTAATAAAAAATGATATCACTTTTTTGACAACAGTGCCTTCGATTTCTTCCCCAGTTCAAGAAGGAGAAAGACACATTGAAAGAGAGGGAGAAAGCGAGATAGAATGCATAATTAATTTGTCAGTTTAATTTGATTTGTAACATTATAACACCGTCGCCGTTTGCCAACGTTGGACAACTCGGCCGGAACCCGGAAACCCGGAGTGTCCTTGTGCCAGAAGAAGGGGAGGGAAGTTGAAGGCATAATAGTTTGCTAATTGATTGCAACCAAGCCAAGGTGACGGGTAGCCAAGAACTCAAAGGTGAGCTCGTCTCACTCACTCACACACACCCACAACCACAGACGTCGTGTGACGGGCACAAAGCTAATCATATTAAGTCGCTTGTACGAGCTTCCGGCACGCACACGCTGCCAGACCAAGGGGAGGGTTCTGTATGTGGGAACAAACCGGATTAGGTCCGCTTGCCATTTTAATCCACATTAGGTTGCTCTCTTGCTGAGTTGCATTTGGAGTTGAGCTGTCTGTCACGTTGTGGTTGGATTAGGGAAAAGGGGTTTTATTTTTAGCTGGGAAATTTTCACACTTGCCTCTGCCATTTATCGTTACTCAATGTCGTGTTGTCTGTAACTTTGAAAAAATATATTTTTTTTTCAAAAACATCGCTTACATTTTATTTCACTTTTCCGCCATTTTTTTTAAATATTAAGGGGTTACATATATGTAAATCTTCAAAAAAGTCAGAGGTTGGTATGATCACACATTTAAACTATTTTTGAAATCTTTTTGCAGGGCATCAAAATAAATATTTTCATCTATTAAAAAAATAAATATGAAGACATTTGGATACACCTTTGCCGAGATATAACTATTTTAAGTTAGCAGTTTCAAAAAACGGGTGCCACGATATCTCAACACTGCTTTGACCAATTCGGCTCAAAATTTTGTTGAAGACTCGTTGAACCGGTCCTGTGTGCATGATGAGGACCTATTTTCAAAAACTTTATTCTAAAAAAAGATAACAATATTTTTATGTTTTTCATATAAAAAATTTTTAGTTTTTGATTTTTGTATTTAAAAAAAAAGCAAAATTTCAAAATCGGGCTTCGTCATGCACACGGAATATGTCTTGAGAGTCTTCACCCCAAATTTCAGCCAATTTGGTCCATCCCATCTCGAGATATCGTGGTACCCGTAAATCAACTCGGTGTTTAGAGAAAAACGTTTACAAAGTTTGACAGTTCGCTCTGCGCATGGCAAAATTATTAACTTAATTCGTCTCTTACTCAGTTCAGTCACGAAATATCTTCATGAAACTTTCAGGAGTGATTGAAAATCATATTTTATGTGAATTAAGTGAATTTTCTGTAATATGAAATTTTGTTATTTTCTACATGTATGTAACCCCTTAATGATATTTGCTTCAAAAAAGTTTGCCCAAGGATCAACACTTTCAGATTTTTGTAGAGAAATAGTAAACATGAATTTATACGATATTGCAATTTCTTTTTCAAAATTTGTTGCAAACCATTTTGATATGTTTTGTCAATTAACTTTATTTTCGCAATAACACTTTGATTTTTCATATTCACATAAAATATATGATAGATTTTACCATGTAATTAATTGTTAAAATAGTTGTAAATTTTACAAAAATGTTTTATTGTTAAATTTTCAAATGTTTTGAAAAATTTATTATTTAAGTTAAGTACTGGTATTAGATCTTTATTTTATCCGATATCGCATAAATAATATTGTTGAATTCCTTTAATCATTTTTTTTATTTTTTTTTATGATTGTAATCAAATATCTCGATACCTCAGGAAATATAGGACCGATATTTAATGTAAAGAAATGAGAAATGTATGATATTCTATGATCTTAAAAAGTGTTTTCTATTACATTTTGAAATTAAAGGGTTAATTCAATTTTTTGGCTTTCTAACAGTTAAACAGATAAAAAACATGTCTAATATCATTTCAAATTGTGTTTTAAAATTTTGTAATCAGTTCTGGAGTTTTTTGAAAATGTCCAATAAACAAAATTTTCATTTTTTTGCTTTTTGGTTGTTTTTGAAAAACCCAAACTCAAAGCGGTTTCAAAACTCCAAAAAGGCATAAAAAAATTATATGCATTTTAAGCAAACTCTTAAGTTCTTCTCGAAAGATTCATAAATATCTAATTTTTTCATACAAATTCTGTAAATGTTTTTTAGCAAATTTATTTTAAATTTTCCGATCATTCAAAAAAACAATATTTTTAGGGGTGGTCAAGCATAGTTATGACTTTTACAAATAAAAAACCGGCACTTTTAATAGATTTGACTCGAAAACGGTTTTGAAAATATTAAAATACTTTTTTGTTTTCAAAATTGAAAATTATATTTAAAACTAACGTCAATTTATTTATTTATTTTTAACAACTTTGAAAAATCATGGCTTTACATTATGGCAACACTGTGAAATGATGTTTTTTTACCTAATATCAAACTTTTTGTCATCTCAAACAAACCCAATTTTTTCACGATTACAGTTACCAGTTACATTACACAATTACAGTAACAGTTAGACAGTAACCAATATTGTATGTCGATTTGTTTGATCGATCTAATGATGCAAAATGGCTTTCTTGGTCATGGCAAAAGCACTTACAAAGCTTCAGACAAATTTGCACAAAAAATTCCTAAATTTTCTGAATGATCAGATAGGTTTCGATTAAATTATGATTTCTAAATATGATTAAATATTAATAATACCCATTGAGTGTCACTACAACTAATGAAGTCGTACTTGACTAATTAATCTATCGTAAACCACTTCATAGCACTCATGGTGAATCAATTAGGGTTAATTTCCAACACTGCTCTTTAACCGAACCAGTCTATAATTAATTTTAAATTACGTTACAAATTACAACAAAAAAAAAAAAACCTTCAACCTTCCAACCACGGCAAAAATTGCACTTTTTACTGATGGTTTTACGACTTGCGCCATTACCGTTTTTTTGTAACAACCCTGCTCACACACACACATTTTTTTTACCTCACTCGTTCACGTGATGTAAAAATAATAACGGGCTAACGCAGCTCGGCGGTGGCCCCAAAGTGGCCCCGCTGCCGTGAGGTCACATTATCCAAATTAAATGGCCATCAAGAGTCGGAACCCCTCTCCTCTCAACGTAATTTTCAATTTACCAACCTTGTCCCAAATCACGCCCAGGAAAAAAAATCAGTGCCCCCTCCTCGCCTTACTTTTTAACTCACTTTACAAGTACTGATTTTTTTGTTGTTCAAAAATAAAAAGGGATTTCAGACTTGTTTTTTGTTCTTCACCGGAAACGCGACGACCGAGATTCAGTTTCCTCAAACTTTTTTCACACCGATTTTTTTTTCTTTTTTCACGGGAAAAGGGTGCGAAGCAATACATTTGCATATTTGATTATGCCTTATAAACATCTTCTTCCCCGCCCCAAAACCAAACCCTTTTGATCGTGACTTGAGGGGGGAGTTAAATTTCAAAGTCAATGGGCTAAAAAACATTCAAAGCGTTTTCGAAACAATGTGCCCGACTTTGAAGATTCTTTTTCCACCCGCGCCTACTACCATCGGCGCCAAATTTAGACTGCCAGACAACCTTTGTTTATTTTGAATTCGAAGAATATTCATGAATAATCATCGCCCCCGAAATGGCCTTTGCATGTTTTTTTTTCTTCTCTTGAGTGAATAACCGATATTCTTTTGTTTTTCCTCTATCTTTCCAGATTATACGAGAGCGCCCCCTGGTCGGTGGAGGCCTGGAGCAGACCGTTTGAGTGCTGCCCCCTGGTGACTACGCGGTTGGCTGGCGCCGGCAATACTTCCACCGTGGGTTCGAATTCGGTAGGAGATATTTCCAGTACATATTGAGTTGCACTTAATTTTTGTTCAATTTTCCTAATTTTTTTTTATAAATTATCATTTTTCTCTGTTCAGAAGGTCAGTTAACTTTGACTAATTTTTTAATGCTTCTATACAAAACCATGTTTGATAATATAAATTTTTACCCCTTATTTGTAAAAAAAACCCGATTTAATCCCACCTGGGGTGAGATAGAGCCTTTCTTACTAAAGAATATAACGATGGTACTTCTTTCAATTCATAACATTTACTTTGTTTAGAAGAAGAAGAAAGTCTTATGATGAAAGCAAAGTATTATAAATGATATGATTTCCAAAAGAAACAAAAAACGCCATTTTCACCAAAAGAATATTTTTAATCGTACATATTCTTAATCAAACAAGCGTTTATGACAAACGCGAGCATAGCAAGCTTCACATGCGCCAGTGACAACGCACACCGCGGTAGGCGCAAAAAAAACCCGAGGTATAAGTGAACCGCGTGTGCCGCACGGTGCAGGGAAGATAGCCATTCAGCTTCTACGAATGTGACAGAGTCAGAGATAGCTATTTTTACAACCGCACCACTACACACTCAATCACGAGTACCTTAGGTAGAAAGCCATTGGCGTCACCAGCATTGAAAACTTTGAAAACGATATAAACGATGAAAAGCTTAGAAAGCTCCTATTGGAATCCAATGAACCCTGTTAAATAAACTTACGAAATCACGAAAAAAATGAGTCTACTTTTAGGCGATTTTTGGAGCCCACGGAAAACAAATAGATTGTAGCCGGATGAATGTCCTATGTCACAAAAGTTTTTGCATAAACATTGGACAGTTATGCAAAAACAAACAGGGCAAAAGAAACCGAAAAGCTACGATATCCTACATGTTGTAGGAAACATCGGTAGACAAGCTACTACAAACGAGTATAAGTCGAGCCAGCAAATATATGCGCCAGCATTCTCGCGCCAGTATTCGAAGCTCAACTTGACAACTTATCGACTTGGCGACGAAGCGTCGAAAATCGATGCAGTGTGATTTTTTGACGATTTTTCCGATTAAAATTCATGCTGAATCGACATATTTACGAAGATGGAAATGACGTCCTGGCTTAAAGTAAAACCTATACCTTTCTTTAGTAAGAAAGGCAAAAAGTAAATCGTTCTAAAAATTGATCGGGATTGCCGATCGATGTCGAATTTGTTTCAGATGCTCACTCATGGTCTGTACTATGAATGTAGCAAGAAATTTTGAATAAAATCAGAAATGAAAAATGTTGGCGAAGGTCACCAGGTGGGCTTTTACCTTTTTTTAGGTATTTTTTTTCTTTTGGTAGGTTAATCAAACGGCTCTAACTCCAGAACCAGATTATGGATCTGGATGAAAATTTGGGAGGTTGCAGAGCTCAAAAAATGCAATTTTTGAGATAAATAAAAAATATGAAAATGAAAAAAATTGACCATATTTTCATTTGAAAACTGTGTATTTTGTTGAAAAGTCTGGCCGCATCCGATAACAGATGGATATTTCGAAATTTGCGCGGCAACTCACCCAGGTTCAGCACACTAGCTTTCATCTGCATTTAGAAGAATCGAAATCGGATATATGGGAGCTGAGAACGGCGCGACACAAAATTTAGCAAAATTTTACCACATACGAACATCACTCAACCTCCACGGAATTTATTTTCTCAAAATTCGAGGGTTGGAGATAGACGAGTTCTGTCAAGGTGAATCGATAGAGCGTCGAAAATCGATGCAGTGTGATTTTTTGACGATTTTTCCGATTAAAATTCATGCTGAATCGACATATTTACGAAGATGGAAATGACGTCCTGGCTTAAAGTAAAACCTATACCTTTCTTTAGTAAGAAAGGCAAAAAACGTAAAAAACAATTATATCATATCATAATCATATTTCATATCATTTTTGACCAATAATCCATCCATTTTTTTTTAAGTCAACCCTTTTTTGTTTTTTAACGGCTTTTGCCAATTTTATTTAAAATTTCAATTAAAGAATTTTTATAACTGTTTCATAACAACACTTTATTTTCTATTCTTAAGAAAAAAAGTGCGGTTACTTACCTTAGCAGCCCACTAGAACTTGACAAAAAATGTTTTAAATTGTTATATTTTTCGTTCGGATGAAACTTTTTTCATTCTGATTCCTTAAGTCGAAATAAACGGTCATGATGGCCACCAAATTTTGGTTATGCAATTCCCGGGTTTCTCCCCAGATCAACAGGTATTTTTCCGAAATGTTTGTACCGTAGAAGATAGGTTTGAGAAACATAATTTAAAAAAAATCCGAATTTCTAGGCATTTCGTATAAAATGTGAAAACTTTCGATTCCTGCTTAAATTCAGGTGAAAATGTAATGTGTGTATGTGTGATATAAATCAATAATTTTATAAACAAAACTAGTGTTAGCGAATTGCGGGCCAAATTCAGACTTATAACCTTAGTTGACTTAATATAAACATTGATTATTTTTTTCTTAAAAGCTTTATCAGCTACCTTAGTGATGGTACATTTGACGTAAAAATAAAGTTTGAACACCTTGAATCTGATTTTAACAAGAAAATTATGACTCACCATGTCACCCCGAAATTCAAACCAACAAATTTTAACGGAACTATTTTGTTAAACACAATTGAAAATACATTTTTTTCAAAAATTGTGCATGGACTTTGTGTGCACTGTGTAATAATCTTGAGAAAAACCTTAACAATTGGAAAAAAATCCAAAAATGTCATTCTATCAATGTCAGCCCGGTTTACGGTACATCAAATACAAATGTTTTTTATTCCGATCTGAGTATCAAAACACCAACAAATGCTTACATTTATCAAGGTTGTTTTTTACATTTTTATTTTCCAGGATAACTTTTAAAAGGTCGTTAGCACTAGTTTGAAGAGAACCAGTTGTGATTGGTTTTCAATCCAATATCCTAATTTCTATAAAGTTTGGGATTTTTATCTGCATGCCCTTAAATTTTCCTGATGGCAAAATCAATAAAACTTTGTTTTGTTTAAGATAATTGTTTAAATTATTAATTGAAAGCATTTAAGTTCTTTTTGAAAGTAATTTTTTATTTAAAATTGATGTTACCAAATTGGAGAAGAGAAGATTTTTTAAATTAAAATTTAAATAAATTAATGAAAAAACTTTTAATCTTTCGAGATTTTGAAACTTCTTTAACAAAATATTTTTTAACTGGCGGAAATTACACAAGTAGGGGAAATTCTCGTATGTTTGGCAGGTTAAGCTCGCTCCTAACTCCATCCAATTTGCTGATTTTCACTATTTAAACAACCAATTTTGCAAAACTTTTGATAGAAACTTGCTTGCTCACTTCTCATTGAGCTATTTATCACTCGATTTCAGTTGAAAACGCTTTAATTGAATGTCAAAGTTCTGACCTGCCAACATTAGAGGCACGCTGGAATTAGATGCTGTTCCTCTATTTCCTCTTTGCCAAAAAGCAATGTTACATCATTAGTTTATCCATATAAATTTACATAAAATTTTGACAACTGTTTACAGAAAAAATCATAAAAAGGTGCAAAAATCGGTTCCCTTAAAAAATCTTATCGTTTTGGTTTCTTCGACAAAATTGCTGATATTGATAGAAGTTCTAAAAAAAATTCAAATAAAAAAAATATTTTTAAATTTAAACTAAATCACACATAAACTGAATATTCATTTTCATGAAGTTTTGATGTCATATTTTAAAATAAAACACGAAATATAATTTTAAAAAATACATTTGCCATTGCAGCAATTTTTTAAACAAATTTCAAAAACAAACAATATTTTTTTTCAATTCCATCATAATCTGTTATTCCTAACATTATTAATTTAGAAAAAAATATACAGTCCAGACTCGATTATCCGAAGGCCTCGGAAAAACTTCACTTCGGATAATCGAATCACGAAAAAAAAAATTCGTTGCCTAATTTTTTATTGTTGAGCTTAAGTATGACCCCTAAACTACGTTAAAGTGATTTAAAACTTTTAAATCCAAGATGGCGGCCAATATGGCGGTGTTGAAATATTGAAAAAATGCATTTTATTATTTAATAGGCAATCAACTATTCAAATTTAACTATAATTGGGTTGTAGAACTCGAATGTGATGTTTAAAACAAGAAAAAGAAAAAAAAATGTTCGTGATTCGATTATCCGAAGTCCCATAACAAACCTTCGGATAATCGAACTTCGGATAATCGAGGCTTTGGATAATCGAGTCTGGACTGAATAACATACGCATGAAGAAAAAATATCAAACAAACAAATTGCTTGCATAGGAACAAATTTCTATAATTTTAAAGAATCTTGTGGAATTTTCACTTAACCCAACAAAACTAAAATTTTCACGGTTTGATAGTAGAATTTCAGCCTTTTTCCCAGTTTTCTCGAGGTTTTTCGGAGGGAGCCACCCTGAAATAAACAATTTTGCACTGGCTTCCTTATACAAGTATTCATACTAATTTAAGAACTGTCCATAAAGGGACTTTTTGATTGATTGGCAAAGTTGTAGATTTTTCATAGAATTTTTCAGAAAATGTTTTAGTGAACAAAATTCGACAACTTTTGAGCTATAGGGTATGACCGACGTCAATTTTTTGTGTCAAGCTTTTTTTTTTTGGAAAAATAGATATTTTTGTAAGGTATCGAAAATTCACCCTACATAATTGGGAAACAAATGTTACTTTCATGATTTTATAAAATTTGTGAGCTATTTAATTTAAGGAACTTGGTAATTAACTATTTAGTTGATTTTGACAGTTTAAACTGTTTAGAAAAAATATTTATGCTGCTGGTTTTATTTTTATTAAATTATATATTGAATTATAAAGTTGAAGTCTTTTAATTTATTGAAGTAACATAACAAACTGTTTCACCAATTTTTCCTCTCCTCCCTTCAACAGAGCGCCCAGTCGAGCATTTTCTGCGTGCGGTGCGGCACGACCCGAGGCGTCCTTAGCCACTGGCTGCGGTCGGAGACGAACCGCGACATGGCCGCGTGGGCGCGCGTCCTCGTCCAGGGCTGCCACACGGCCATCATCACCCAGCGGGAATTTTCGTTCCGGTGTTTGTATCAGGTGAGTTTTTTTTACTCTAAAATTATTTCCTAAAAATTACTCCATAATGAACGTGCGTGGGAAAATTGCACGGATTTCCACGAAAATTTTCGCCACGCTCAAATTGCACGTAGTTAGAGCTTGAAATGTGTGAGCCAATTTAGAGTGGCCCCAACGGAACTCGAGCGGCGGTGAAACCCAATTGACCTTTAAATTGGCGCCACTTTGTCCGCCGATTGACGGCCGTCTGAACCCGGCGTGGGGGTGGTTTTGAGTTTCATCAAAATTTTCCCTGCAACGTGCCAATTTTAGCCTGCTCTTCCCACGCCTGGACACTTTTTTTGTTAGCTTTGAGTTGGAAATTCATGGCCTACTGTAACTAGCGATTGGCTAGCCAAGCAGTCCGGACCGGCAATTAAAATTATCAATTTATCGATCGATTTTCCGGGTATAAATTTATGCACTGTTCTGGCACGGTTCCACAAATTAGAGAGTGAGTTCTGTATCTAGATTGTATGCTTTTCAATGGAGGGAAGGTACAATCTGATAATCTCATTAGCAGCAGCAGCAGCAGCTCCACCACCAGAGTCGTCCTCGTCTAATTATTATATTTTGCAATTGCCGTATAATTGATACTCATACTGCTGTGATGGCAACACTGGCACTTGAGCAGCTCCAGCCAGAGAGCTGCAAATGCCTCTCTACTCTATACTATTATGGGGCGATGATATTGGGAAGCCAAAAGGACGTCGTTTTGTGAACCAATTTGTGGCTCAAACTCGATGTGGCTCGATTTGGAGTTATTATTATTGTTTCAATGACGTGATTGGTGCAAGGGCTTCGTATAATTGTTTCGAATCCCCTCTCGAGCTTCGAATGCACAATTGAATGTAATAATCTTGAATGGGTAATCGTCGTGGGGTCATTAATTGACAATTTAAATGAACAGCATGATTGGGCTTTTTTTCTTTTCTACTAGCGGTTTGTAAAAGCTACAATTTTCAATTAACCAACCAATGAATAAAGTGTTGAAAATGTGAGTCAATCGAAATAGGAGTTTCATGTACTCATCAGCACTTTGAAGTTTGATTACAGCTCACGGCACTCTCCAAGGATCGAGGACACGCCTCTGAGGTTTTAACGTTTTCTTCTTTTTTTTTAAAATGATGTCGGTGAAATTTTGGTTTTTGGTACGGATTTTTCAACTGGCCTGACTTAATTGGTGAATAGGTTATAGGTTGACAGGTGGTCATATTTTGTGTTTTTATGGGACCCAACATATGACCAAAAATCGAAATTTTTACGCTTTGACTCAATCTTGAGAGCAGATTCAGATTCAACGGGTGAAGTTACAAGGAAAAAGATACATTTGGGAAATTTTCAAATTTCGTTAGAGTGGTCCCATACATTTTTTTCTTTTGAAATTTAGACATTTTCAAATGAAGATATCTCGAGTTTAAAGAAGAATACCACTTAGATTTTGTTTAACGCTTTTTGGTGCTACCTTAAAATGGCTATAACTTCGACCCTTTAGTCCAAAATATGTTTTTCAAAAACGAAAATGTTTGTTTTAATGATCTCTTAAAGTGCTCAGACATCACTTTTCTCCAAAACCCTGAATCGCGTTAAAAAAAAACTTATGTTTGTGGGTTTGTTGCTCTGGAATAAGTGCGAGATAAATTGTTGGTGTCTTCGACAAAGTTGCTTGGATTGGCAAGCCCAACAATTTACTAGAAGAAAAAAAAGGCTCAACAATATTCCTCGAACGTTAGACCACAGTTAGACTTTCCAAAACGCCCTAATCGTAAACCACCCTTATTTTCAACCAAGCCAAAATTGCCTCCTCCAATTTGCAACTATTCTTCTAAAGAAACCAAAATTCCAAAACTTCATCATTTTTATAGAAAAAAAAACATTTCCACTTAATTTTACGATCTTTTTTTCCAAATTGACAAATGATATGATTAAAAAAAAGATATTTTACAACATTTTTTAAATTATGTGCCATAATTGGTCTTCTTTTAACTCTATGATTCCAAAGTTTATAAAAGCATACATTATTACTCCTAAAAAATAAAATTTTCACAATTTTTGCTTATTTTAACCAAGCAAGTGAAAACTCGATTTTTAAATTTAATATTATTTTAAAAAAATTGGCAAGCCTTTTGGATTTTTTAACAGTAAGGATTTTTTTTTCATTTTTTTTTTTAAATCAACAAAAACATAATTTTGACTTAATTGCCTAATATGCAAGGATGTTGCGTAAATTTTGGCTACCTTTAACTGGGGCGAATCGGGACTACGGTCTAAATATAGATAAAGTCCATACTCGCATACTACGCTAAAGTGATTTACATTTTTTTTTAATCCCAGATGGCGGCCAATATGGCGGTGACGAAATATTGAAAAAATGCATTTTATCATTTAATGAGCAATCAACTATTCAAATTTTACTAAATGGGGTCGCAGAACTCGAATTTAATGTTTAAAACAAGAAAGAGAAAAAAAAAACGAAAAAACATTTTTGTTCGTGATTCGAAGTCTCATACAAACCTTCGGATAATCGAGGCTTCGGATAATCGAGTCTGGACTGTAGTAGTTTTTAGATTACATAAAAGCTTGAAATTTTGGAAAACGATGCTCTATTTGTGTTGTTCTGTGTCTGTTCGATTCGAAACTTATCAAAAATTCCCAACTATTGTGCAGTAACAAGGCTAAAATAGCTGCCCCAATTCGCCCCAGATGACGTTATTTATCTATTTTTGCTTAATCAATAGACCATAAAATTTTTGGCTCGATCTGCGAAACTTTCCACAAAAAGCATTAATTCATCAAATTAAAACTACAATTGTCTCCATGAAATTTAAATTCCAATTTATTTTGCCGGAGTTGCCAAGGTTATAATATAAATCTGATAGCAAAGGAATTTATTATCGATGGTCAAATGAAATTTTAATTCTGTGCCATTCGAATGAACAATATGTAAAAAAACTAGAATTTTACACGATTTTAGACCATTTAATTTAGTTTAATAATCTAGGTTATTTAAAAATGGAAAGCCTTTTAGATTTTGTAACAGTAAGATTTTTTTTTCTTTTAAACAAAATCTGAAAAATTTACCTCAATTTAAAAGGAAAAAAATATAAACGAAATCAACCGAACAATCAATCGAGATCAATGTACCTAAAGTTTTATTTAGAAAACCTAGCAATTTTTCGACTTTCCTTTCAAAGTGCTTCTCGACGCCAATGTTTGAAACTTTACATTTTTTTATAACTAGATCTGGGGATGCAATCACATAAAAAAGAAACAGGAAAAAATAGTTTTTTTTTGTTTTTACCCAAAAACTACGCAATATTGACGTCACTTTGACTTACGTTACCAAGTTTGTAATTTACAATGAAATATAAATTTTTTTATGAAATTTGTTTGTAATTGACTAAACAGAAATAGTTTAATTTCGCATCTCGAAAACTCTATTATTTCAGAATTCATAGAAAGGCAAACCTGAGAAGGTTCTCAGAATCACGCGCAATTTGAATATTTCCGGTCGAATGGTTTTTCTCCAAAGTTTGTTTGGAGAATTGTGTCCTAAAATTTAGCTTAAATTATTGATATTATTGTTCACAACGATATAGCTTATTTTTCTGAGTTTGACCCTTTGTACGACTGCAAAGATTTAAAATTGAATTTTAATCAATTTTTAAAAATTAACTTCGTGGAAAAGGTCCTACTTGACAGCTCGTTCTTAGGAGAAACGTCTTTTCAATTTATTGTTTTGCAATAAAATGAAAAAAAGTGATCAGAAATGGTTTTTAATCGTGTTTTTTTTATCTTTGTACATAAAAATTAACATAGGGCTCTAGGATCCTTTTAGGTCAGTTTGTTTTTCATACATGTTGCGTGCAATTTATTAGTTGTATGCAACAGTAACAAAATGCATCAAATTTGTTGCTTGGTATATTTCTAGAGTTTTTTTTAAATAGGGCACATAAACATATGAAAGGCATTAGTTGATAGGACCTTTAAAAAAAACTCTAGATTGTTTGCCCTGGCAGATGATTAGAAAAATGTTTTTTTTTGTGATAGGGGAAACGTTTTAGAAAATCGATATTCTTCAAAAAAGTATTTTTAACAAATCTATTTACAATGAAATTCACTATACAAATCTAATAAATATCTTATTTTAAACAGTTATCTTCGGAATAATTTTATTTATTTTTTGAATCTGAAAAGTATAGATTCACAGAATGTTATTACACAACTCGACAGTTTAGAAGTTGATGTCAGTAAACGCTTCAGTTTCATCAAGGTATGCTAGATTTAGGCTCCCTTAACACGATCCAATCGAAAGAGTTGAATTTTAATGAATTCTCTGCAAATAAATAAAATCATGAATTTGTATTTAAATGCTTTGGAATCATGTTGAGCAACCATGCGCACCTCCTAATTTTATCATCCTCAATTGAAAAATTTGGAGAACCACTCCAATTTGGTAACAAATAAATGTATCCTGATAACAACATGAAGAAATATTGCTGAAACATAATAAAACTCAAATGTTTCATCAAATTCATATTTACAATTTTGTTCTTCATTTCAGGGCCGCCCCTGTCAATTAATCGTCCACCTGGACCGGGGCTTCACGCTGCTGGATTCGTCGCTCGTGGGCAGCGGCGCCCCCATCACCAAGGCCCTCTGGTCGTTTCCGTTCGACAAGCTTAAAGGTTCCGCCGACGACGGGAACAAGCTGCTGTTTTTGGACTTTGCCGGCGGGCTGGAGGATGGCAGCGGGGGTGCGGAAATTGTGAGTACTATCGAAAATTATAAGAATTTGGATTGACTGGTTGAAATTTTCTCCAGGAACTCGACATGGAGTGCTGTCCAAAGCCGGTGGTCTTTGTCCTGCACAACTGCCTGTCGGCCAAGGTGCACTCGCTGGCGTAAACTTGGAACTTGGACCTGACGCTTGGCTTGTAGAGAAATGAAAAGTATTATTTTACTAACAGCAATTAAGGGACCTTCACGCCCTCGATGTAAATATTCACACATTATGAGAGAAAGTAATTGAGGTAAATTTGAGGAAAAGGTAAGAAAAAGAAGCACGCTGTTTTGTTGAACTCTAAAAAATTGTTCTGCTAATTGTTTAATTTCTGATTCGTTCCCAGTGCTATTATCTATTTGTAAGTATTAAAAAAACGTAACATTAAATTTTGTTAACAAAAAAAAACAGTTATTAGAGAAATAAGTCGCTTCTGTTACTGTGCGCAAGTCAAGAAATAGAGAAATTTCCCGAAAACACCACACACATTATTGAAAAAGTTTGAGAAAAACTCAGCCACGAAATGAGTTGAAGTTCTGTAACTGATTGTGATAGTTGAAACTGTTTAAATTATATTAGATGAAAAAAAAAAACCTGTCTCCCTTTCCCGGTTAATATTATTGAAAACTAAAGAAGTCGCATTAGGGCAGCTGCTGCAGTTTCGTTTTGGGTTTTATCTTTGCTTTCGAAGAAAGGAGAAAAAATCAGCAATAATGAGCGAAGGCGATGACGATACGATTTGCTAGGAGGTAATTAAAGCCAGAAGTTAGCAAAAGTTTGTGTTCAGTTGTAGCAGAATTTCTTTTTTTTGTGTCATTCTACTTTATTGAAAAATTCAAAGATATCTAACTGAGAAGAGCGATCCCGCGAAATGAGCAAAGTTTGCCAATGTAAAGTTTTATTTCCTTTCTTTTTGCGATTTTTTGTTTCATTCTTAAGTCAGAAATCCCAGAAAACCAGGTCAGGAAGCTGGAAGCGGAAATCAACTGGTGGAAAAGTGTGTGTGTCGAACTTTGGAGGGAAAAGAAATGGATTCGTCTTGTTCTCTGGGGGTTGGAAAAAAGGAAGGAAGGGAATACTGAAAAAAAAACTCCGCTGAGGGAAGGTTGAAACTATAAAGTCACTTTCTGTTTAAAACTTGGCGGGAACATTGATGATGTACGGAAAAAGTTTGATCTTGGTTGGGAGGAATTTCAACAGGGTGGTATGCAGTGCTCAGCTTGAAACCACAGTTTAAGAATAAACTTCAACATTATTTATATAATATACGGTTAAATTTATTTTAAACAGGATTGAATAAATTCTCCAATTTTAAATATTTTCATTTGAGGGGGAAGGGGGGTCAAAAAGGGCAAAAACCTATTTTTCCAAAAAGAAATATTTTTAAAAATTTTATGGAAATAGAATTCTAATAAGTTGAATTGAAACCATTTGAAATAAATTTTCCTGCGTTGATATCATATTCAACATGTTTGGCCTTATTCAAAATTATTTTATTTTTTTGTAGATTTCCAATGCGCACAACAGCAAAAAAAAATCGAAGGATTTTTTTTCGTCAATGCTTGAATACAGTTGACTCTCTGGTTGTCAATTTTCTCGATCTCAATATTGCTCCATCTACCAGTCTCAGCATACTTCGATTCTGATTTCTCGATATTTTCTCTTGCATGAAGGATCTCTCCGTCGACGGTCCCTTTGATTCTTTTTGCTTTATAAATCTCATCCGGTTGTCGTTAATTTCATTTTCTCATGGTCTGCATAGATCTGTAAATTTCATTGCGAAACGAAGCTTTGAAGAATGTTTGACATTTGTTTGAGTCTTTGCATTTAGCATCATTCTGTGAATTGATGGTTCTCTTCTTCGATGGTTCCTGAAATATTGACAGCCGGAGTGTCGTCTGTATTTTGAAAACCAATGATTGTAAAACAACTGGACTGGTGTAAAACGCATTTTAATACAACAATTTTTATATATTTTTTTTATTTTATTATTCCGAATCTAGGGCAGTGAATGACCAAAAATGTTAAACTGTAACAAGCGGTGAACGGCTACTAGCTAGTGATTTCTGATCTTTAAAACGGGATATTGGAACCCTTTTTTAAGGATTGAATGTCCAAAAATATCTTTTTTATTTTTATGAATTTTAAGGAAAAAGGAATTAGAGTTACAAAATCTGGTACAGAAATTATATTTTTTGGAAACTATCACTTTTGAAAGACCGTCCAGACTCGATTATTCGAAACCTTGACTGTGTGAAGTTTCGATTTATTTTTCGCATTTTCTTATAGTCTCTTATTATCGGCGAAATGGACGATAACTCATTTTTAAAATCTTACTAAAATCGACTTAATTCATCCATGTCATGTTAAATTTTCAATGCTTTCACTAAGAATATATTTTTTGAAAATGTAGTAAGTTTCAAAGTATGAATACTCAATATGAATAGCAATATGGGTTTGATACCCATAGCGAAGCGAAATTTAATTATATTTCATTAGAGTTTTTTTTATTAAAACATTTAATTTTCGTAAAATATTACTTATTGCGAGATGAAATCACGTTTCTCCTTCGCTGTGAGTGACAGGAGATTATTGCCGCCTAACTACCGCAGAGTAAAAATCAGCAAGTTGAACTGAATTCTGCGTTGATTTGGCTGTCAACTTGGTTTGTTTTGAATATTTTCCAAAAAGTCAGCTGAAAACTCAAGGCAACCTTTGACAACAGCCAAAAATTTGTTCTGCGGTTGTCATGCGGCTGTCATGCGACCATTACCTTGCGGTCGTATCACCGCGCGTGAACTCTAATTATTGACGCCCGCAATAATATCGTATTTTTCGGAAATACTCAAATTTTCAATATTTGCCATTTGCGAAATTTTGTATGCTTTTCACCTTATTTAAGTTCTTCACAAAATGTTTTTTTTTTCAAAATACTCAAATTATCAAAAATTGCAATATGGGTATCAAACGAAGCAAAATTTTGAAAGCAGTTTCATTTTATTAGAGTTTGTTTTGCTCAAAATTAAAATGTTCACAAAATTTTGAAAATTAGAGTATTTTTGAAAAATACGGGCTTTTGTGAAAATTTCAGTATTTTCAAAAAAAAAAGTAAAAAAGCATGCCAAATTTCGCTTCGTTTGATACCCATATTTCAAATTAAGAAAATTTGAGTACTTTCGAAAAAAACGGTATTTTATAAGAATTAGAGTATTTTTTTCACCTCCGTGTACGCACGAGTGCAAGCAGCAGTCAAGTGCTCAGTGCTCCATCGTTTTTTCGAAATTTTTCGCCGTAATTTACCGTGATTAGCCGCGAGTTTGCTCCAACAGCATGCCAAGGGCCGGCCGTGGCCGTGGCAGTTCGAGTGCGGCCTCGAAAAACCCGCGAAGTTCGTCTACCGGCCGTGTGCAAAAAGGTAAACAAACCAACGCAGCGTCGACCGCCATCGCGCCGGGGAGTGTGTACGCCAAAGGATTCGACCCCAAGTTATTACACCCTAATTACCGTGTCTAGGGCCGCAGCCCTATAAGGCTCCGTTCAGCTACTTCCGGCAATCCGTCGACCGATGGCGCTTCAACATCCGCCAACATTCCCACCAGTAACAAGTTCGCGAGACTGAGTGACGAGGAAAGCAACAACAACAACACCGACGGTAGCACTACCGACGACGACGACGACGATGGTCGTGCACGGAAGTAAGTGATTTCGCCAAAAAAAGTAATTACCGTAAACTGGGGTGACTTTGATAGCCCGGGGTGACATTGATAGAAATTTGATTTGGCCACTCATTTTTATACATCCAATGTAACAGTCTCATTTATGCATATATGTTCGATCATAAGCTATCCCTTAATGCCTACATACTCAAATTTCTCAAAAATGTTCAAATATTAATTTGACGGGCATTTGAAAAACCTATCAAAGTCACCCCGGGCTATCAAAGTCACCCCAGTTTACGGTACTCCGAAGGAACGACGACCACCACCAATTTTCGTTTTGGACACGTTGGCGGACGATGTTGACGAGCAGCTGGAAGGCCTCGTGTACTGCCTCAAAATAGGTAAATCGTCAGTGCAAGTGTTCACGTTTGACCAAAAGAACTTCGACCTGGTTGTGGAGAAATTGAAGCATAAAAACTTCAAGTTCTACACATTCGACCCCGTGCAGAAGACCGCTGTTAAGGTCGTCTTGCAGGGGTACCAAGACCGCCCGACCTCCGTCCTCAAGGAGCACCTCTCGGGTGTCGGAATAACGCCGCGAGACATAAAAGTCCTCTCGCGGAAGACAACCGTCACAGGTACACACACACACTGTACCTGTTGTACTTCGATCGCGGCACCGTCAAACTTCAAGACCTGCGGCGGACTAAGGCGTTGGACGGTTTTTGGGTAAACTGGCGGTTTTACTCCAAAAATCCGACAGACGCAGCGCAATGTCACCGATGCCAGAAATTCGGCCACGGCTCGCGGAACTGCAACCTCCAGCCCCGCTGCGTGAAGTGCGGTGAGTCACACCTCTCGGAGGTGTGCGCACTGCCACGAAAGGCGGACTTGGGGGAAAACGCAGAACAAACCAAGCCGCGCGTAAAGTGCGCGAACTGCGGTGGTAACCATACCGGTAATTACCACGGATGCGTCGCGCGCAAGGCCTACCTAGAGGAGCAGGAAAAGAGGAAGAAGAAAGCAGCAGCGTCCCATCCTCCTCAGCGAAGTACGAGCGCAGCCGTTCCTGCAGCTGGCCAGCGTACGGTTCCAGCGGACAACCCAGCGGTCCCTCCTGGATGGGGGCGGTCGTTTGCAAGCGTGGTCGCTGCCGGTAGCGGCGATGCGACCCAGCAAGGAGTCACCGGGGAAGATCTCTTTACCCTGCCGGAGTTCTTTGCTCTCGCAGGGGAGATGATGACGCAGTTTCGGACCTGCCGTAACAAGGCGGAGCAATTTCTAGCCCTCGGGGAGCTGATGATTAAGCACATCTATAAAGGATAAAAAATTGTGATCTAGTTTTTAAGCTTTCTCTATTTCTATCCCCTTTCCCTTGCAATTTTAGTAAGTTTTTTTTTTCTTTATTTTTCTTACTCTTGGCAACACCTTTATTTACAAGCAATAACTGTTCCAAAATGGATTATGATGTAACACACAGCTGAAAGGAACTCCAAAACTCTGTTTTGTACCTTAAAAGAACTTATTGTATCTGATTATTCACCAATAAAACCGAATTTGAAAATTT
Source organism: Culex pipiens pallens (assembly GCF_016801865.2). Taxonomy (NCBI): domain Eukaryota; kingdom Metazoa; phylum Arthropoda; class Insecta; order Diptera; family Culicidae; genus Culex; species Culex pipiens. Next base: position 216,290,371 of record NC_068938.1, on the reverse strand, counting down.
GAGTATTTTTCAAAAACGACTCTAATGATATGAAAATGCATGCCAAATTTCGATTTTCAAATTTTAAAATATGAGTATATTTGAAATAAATACGTTTTGTGAAAACAACATAAAAAACTCTAATAAAGTGAAAACGCATACAAAATTTACCTTCGGTTGATAACCATATTGAAAATTTTGAAAATTCTGGTATTTTCGAAAAAATACGTTTTTTTGTGAAAGTTTAAGCAGATTTCAACAAAGTTATACAAAAGTGAAAAAGCATACACAATTTCACTTCGACAAAAATGACGATGATGGAATATTTAAAAATTGCATTTTTCAATGTCAAAAAAAAAATCAAATTATTCGCTCTACAGCATTGCCTGGCGTTCTCGATTGCGAGATTCCTACTCGAAACTAGGTGTCCGAAGGCTTGATTGTTGAGGCAATTGCAAACCTCTTTTTACACCTTAGCTTCCATCCACCCCGGGATTCGAACTGACGACCTTTGGATTGTTAGTCCAACTGCCTACCAGCGACTCCACCGAGGCAGGACCCTGGGAGACGACTCCTACACCTGGACTGAGCTAACGACCTAACCTTTTTTTTTAGGCCAACATTTACTTCCCGTCCGATGGAAGGCGTGATCAGACAAATCTCGTCTCGAAAAATGCCACCGGGACCGTCTGGGATCGAACCCAGGCCGACTGGGTGAGAGGCAATCACGCTTACCCCTACACCACGGTTCCCGGCTTTCAATTTATAACAGGCAATTAATCTCTCATATTTGACTAAATTGAGGTCGCAGAACTCAAAGTTGATATTAAAAAAGAGAAAATTAAAAATATAAAAAAATGTTTATTTATATTACGGCCACTAATGTAAGGCAAATTTTGAGCCAAAGTCATGCACATAACCTTATCGCCCTGGGTTATTTGTAGATTTGACATTGTTATTATGAATCGACTATTTTTTCGAATTTTCCATTTGAAGTCAAGGCTGAAAATTTAAAAATAAAAATATTTTTTTTCTCTGAAAAAATTCAATTTATTTTTTCCATCACTTTCGCAAAATATTATACACCCAATCTGCATACCACCCTTAATTACCCAACTTTCTGGAAATAAAAAGAAGTTTCCAACACAAAAAAAGAATCCCAAACAAAGTGCCATTTTCTTCGTCCACCAACCCAACCCATTCTGTGCCGACGTTGGTCGACCAGGACGAAAGGAAACTGTTATCGTTATCATTATTTTAATTAATTTAATTAACTTCCAATGAGCGGGGGAGGCTACTGCGAGAAAAAGTGGGAAGGGGGCAAACTTTTCCCTGTGCATAATTTTGCAATCAAAGTAAAAGCACTCGCCCCTTCCCAGCGGCGACGACGACGACAAAACTTCCAGAACAAAAGAAGCTTTTCACTTTTGAGCTTTTCGAAAAAGGAACTCCCTCTTTTCTAGTCTCAAAATGGGATGGGGATGGGGGAGATATTGAAAGAACCACCCTTAAATAATTGATAACATTAGTGTGCAAACAGCTTCCTGGCCTGGGATGGTCTAACTTCAGGGGCATTTTGCCCTAGTCAGCAGGTTCCCCGACTCACTCCAGAAGTCGGTTTTCCGGAATCTGGTTCGATTGGTTTACCTACCTGCCAGAGTGCAACCAACCAACCATCGTCAGCAGCAGCATCATCATCGGAATCAGTAAAAGGTAGTTAGAAGAAGCTGGAGCTTTTGTTCCCGAAGGGAGGGAACATTTCTTCCTGGTGTAATCGATTTTCAGCTCAGCTCAAGTCAAGGCAGAAATCGAATTGACGATGAGAAGATAAAAATCATATCAAATTTATAGGGAATTTTATGTAAGACAGAAGGAAAAAGAAAACTCACATGTCTGAGCAAGAAAGGCAGATTGAAAAGTTTCCCTCGAATATAATGCAATAAAAAAAAGTCTGTAAATACGTCTAGAGAAAAGGGAAGAAAAAGCACACCATCATCGTCGTCATCATCAAACTAAACCCCGGAAAAAACCGTGCATCTCAGACTGATTGGCAGTTTTCCGCAACGGGAAAAGAGAGCAAATTTAAAGAAAAAAGATCATAAAAACCACACTCACACACACTCTCTCTCATACAGTGCACCTTCATTTAAAAAAAAACTGTCAAGAAACAAGCAAAAAAAAGAAGCTCTTTCCTTACTCTCTTTTTTAGTGTCTCTATCAATTTAAGACGATCTGTGTGTGTGTGAGCATGCGAGAAAGAGAAGGTAGCAGCCGCAGATAGAATCAACTCGAATAGAATTTCCCATCACTAGCAGAAGCACGCGGGAGGCAGAAAAAAAACTCAAACTTTTTAGTGTGACATGTACATAATCACGACTTTCAGAGAAAAAAGCAAACAACCAAAAAAGGAAGGGTTAAAACAATCGAAAATTTCGATTGAAATAAACGTACGAAAAAGCAAATCAAAATTAATCCGCAAATCTGCGGAAAAAAATGTAAAAGCTAGCAAACAAGCGAACAGAACCTGAAGCAACTGAAAACAAAACAAAATCAATTAGATGAGGAAAACAAGCGGCGCGGAAGCCACGGAAAAAAGGTGGCAACAACAAAAAAAAACAAACTCTTTCTATCTATTCAATCTGTACACGTAACAAACAAACAGAAGAAAAAAATCAACTGCAACAGAAGCAAAAGATCAGAAATAAAGTAACATTTATTGAAATGCAATGTGGTTGGTAACTTTTACTATGGTCAGGTGGATAATATCACTCAATCATATCTATTTTTTTGCGAAAAAATGTTTTTCTCAAGACTCAGATATGTAGAAAACTAATGGTTGCAAAACATCATTCAAATGTTTTGAACCATAATTTGAAGCTTAAATTTTATTTTATTTACCTCAAATTAATCAAATGTTAATATTAAAATAAACTAAATATTTAATTGTTTTTTTTTTCTTCAAAATAAACCTTATCGATTTCGCAAACAACGTGAAATTAGTAAAATTTGGAAATGTCCGCAAAATCCCATGAGATTTGACAATTTTTCAAATTCAATTTCAATTCAATTTATTTTATTAGTAAATAATCAATTTACAATTCCGTATTTCTTATAACCTAATAGAGTTTTGGAGTTCCTTTCAACTATGATTTGAACTATAATTCATTTTGATGTAATTGGATATTCTAACAATGGATTTGGCAAGAGAAGGAAAAATTAAAAAAAAAACCTTTTCTAGATTTGCTAAGGAAAAGGATAGAAATAGAAAAGCTTAAAACTAAAACAATTTTTCAAACAAATGCTCAAAAATACAACATTCACAAATTGTTGCATCCACAACGCCTTTTTAAGAAATTTAAACGAGTTTTCCATTGAAAAGCGTATTGCTAATAAAAATTATTCAGAGGAAAATAAACATTCAAATAAAATTGTATCTGCATTTACAGGTAAATGAAAATCTCTCACAACATGCAAAAAAATCGGAAACATCAAGTTATCACAAAATGAGAACGGTACGAAACGGATGATCACAGTTGTTCTTAAAATAAATATAATTTCAAATTTAAAGAATTTTGCTTTTTGTTTAATAAGTTTCATTCAAAAGTTTCATCTCAATGTTTATTTCTATTTTTTTTAAATTATTCATCAAAATTGATTTAAAGTTAAAACAAAAAAAGATGAGTTTTGCTCCGAGTTTTTTTTTTCAAATAAATTAATTATCTGATATTGATCGAATAATATCAAAAAAAAATTAGCAGATGCAGTGATTTTTTTTGAGTAAATTTGAAAAGGATAATGGTTGAAGGAAGCAATTGGGATTAATAATTAAATACTTGAGGTAAGCTGTTGGACAAGACTTTTCAATCCTGTTATGATTTCGAATTCAATAAACAGAAAAAAACAACTTTTAAGCTTCTTAAGACAAATATGTTGCAAAACAAACTAATCAATTATCATTAAACAGCATTAAACGTGTTATCAATGCATTCTCTAAATCAGTTTTAATAATCTTAATATAGTATATTAAATATTGTATAAAAACTGCTTTCTGAAATTTTAACATTAGATATTTCAGGTTATATGAACCTTTTTCACGTTCTGTGAAATTTCCGTGAGATTTTGTGTAATGGAATTGTGATCTCCGTGAAAATTGCAATTTTTGAGCGGGAAAAATCACTAAGCCTACTTATGATTAATTTGACGTAATTGATTTAATTTGCTCACTTCTAGGCTGAAATATGTAAGAAACACAGTGACAGTCAAAGTCATCCCACTTTTATAAAAAAAACAGTTTTAAGCGAAACTATTTTTAAAGCAATTCTTAAAAAAAAACCTTCATGGACATTGTGTGGTCCAGCCCATTTTATGTTTTAAAAATATAAGTCATGAGAAAATTCTTACCGGTTGTATTATATCACCCTAGTATAATGTCACCCTAGTTTACGGTACAAAAAAAATAGCTAATTGTCACTATCACTGCCAGATCTTCAAACTTTTGGCTTTGTCTAGTATGTTTTTCAATAATCTTTCCAATGATGTATAATACCACTCAGACAGACATTTGTTTAGTTTTCGATTCTGAGTTTCCTTATCAAGGAAAACAAAATTGCAAAAAAAATCAGCCGATTTGTGATCTTTAAAAGTATTGGAAAGAACAACAATTTAATGTCGTTGTCGATCATAGTAGTTCAAGGTCACCCGCGATAGACACGAATGAAAAAACGCAAAAAGTTGCTTATTCGAAACATTTTTTTTTTAATCGCGGTAACTTGTGATGGTTGCAAGCAAACCCCTTATGTTTCAACATCCAAATTTTTGTGTGTGTTTGCAGATTCGAAAAAATACATTAAAATGCCCATGATGAAAAGGCCCATAAAATTTTACAGTTAATTAACAAAAAATTGCAAAAGGTTTAAAATAATTTTAATTTTAATTGTTTGATGACAAATACATTTTTTTCGGATTTCTTTTGGAAGGGAACAGCATCTTATTCCATCGATGGCATATCAGCACTTAGACGTTGAGTTAAAGCTCTTTAAAAGCGTTTTCAACTGAAATCCAGTTAAATTAGCTCAATTGGAAGTGAGCAAGCTAGTTTCTATCAACTGTTTTACAAAATAAGTTGTTTAAATAGTGAAAATCAGCAAATTGGATGGTATTAGGAGCAAGCGCTTGACCTGCCAAACATACGAGTATTTCCCCTACGTCATCAAATCGAGCATGAAATTTTACATGAAAGTCCCTTTGACACAAAATATCCAAATCATCACAATTTGAGGCTGCAAAATATTGAAAAACACGTCCTTGAATTCGTGATCAGGGGCCAAAATTTCCTCTAAGGGCAAAGTTACACGCAAATCAAAGAATGATCGCAGAAACTTTTTCCGATTTCGTGTCAGTTGGCAGATAATTTTCCCTCAAAGTCATAGAGACCTTCTATTGCTCCAAAGTGACTTTTAACTAGCGTGGATATGGTCCAATATGTGAAACCTCCAGCCCAGCAACAATCTAATATAATAGATCGACATCCATCCACGCATCGAAGCTTCGCACCAAAACAATAAATCGCTTAATTAAATTTGGCACACTAAATTTCGGCCAAGAGTTATGTGCTCCGGTTCAGCGCTGGTCAAATATGCCTTCAATTTTCCCCGGCGCTAGACATATATAATCCCAGTGGCGTCCCCTAGGGACGAGCCCCTTCTTTTGACGCTCTTCCCAAACCAGTATGGTAGCGTTCTTTTATTACGTAACGCAGTAGGGGGGGAGGGGGAGGTCGGAGGCCGTCTAGCGCTCCATACATTTTTTTTTTAAATTTGTATGGAAATTTTGTTACGAGGGGGGGGAGGGGGTCTAAAAATCCGATTTTTGCGTTACGTAATAAAAGAACGCTCCCTATACGTGTGAACACGAAAGCTTGCGGTTTTTGAGTTAGAATTTGTCTTTGTCCCCGCTCGTTTCCCCTCATCAGTTTTCGGTTAGCTTTGCATTAAAAGTGCATTCAAACATGTGGCCTGAGCGAGCGCGCTCGTTCCGGGAATTGGGGACCATGTTTTCCGGTGGGAACAGTGGTAACGGGTTGAGTCGGGCTTTTGCCATGATACTTGTGTGGGGACGATTCGAGGGGAAAGTGGAGTGGCGGTAGAAGAGTCGATTTTCCGCTCTGTTATTATAATATGTTTTATTATTTTAAAACCATACGCCACTTTTCACTCTGGGTTTCCGGGTGGATCTTTGTGTGCTTTTTAGGAAGATGAATGATACATTCGTTATTTGCTGCACACATTTTGTTGAATTTAGTTTTTTATAAGAATGCGCCGGATTAAAAAAAATCTATTCCTTCCTAAAATACAATAAATTGTAAAGAAAATACTCAAAACCTCCTTTTATACTCAAATGCTGCACTTCACCCTCGATAACAACAACGCGGAAGTTAGAGGGAGGAATTTCCGGGCCAAACAAAAACTCGACACACAAAACCCGTGCGCGGAAGTGAGGACATCCGAAAGTCACCCACAAAACAGAGTGAGCGGTGACCGCGCAGTCCACATAGTAGGCGACGGCGCCCCTGTTGTTGGTGCAGCAAAAGCTTAATTTAATACTGTTTCCGGTGAGGGAGGAAAGCTAAGCATGGCTCTGGGACGCACTCGGTACGTGGGGCGTTTTTGGAAGAGGGGAAAAACTGAATAACAGGAAGTGGTTCAGGCGAAAAAGTGTCACTTTCTTTTGCATGCCTTAGTAGAGGGAGTTTTAGTATAAATACACTTGTGTTGGGCATTTTAAAATATCGGGCTTGTTTTTTAAATTTTTTAGGGTGGTTAAAAATATTGATTTAAAGTTTTTGTCTCTCAGCTATGGTCAAGATCAATCGGCAAAAAAATACATTTTCAAGCCCAATTTCAATAGGTCAAAAAAAATTCGGAATGAAAAGTGATTTTTGTGATTTTCAAAGCCTTTCCTATATCATCGTTGATCGGAAGGCACGGCGTCGGGTGGATTGTGTTTTAATTTTTTGAATAAGGTTTTTTTTTGCGGTAAAAAAGCCATTTCTATAAAATGATCGAAAGACGCACTGACATTTTGGATCGTCGAGTTAATAGTGAAGCAAAAAACTGTGTGTGAGTGATTTTGTGTGTTAACCAGAAAGACCTTCCCATAGCATCGTTGCTCGGAAGGCTCGTCGACGGGTCTGTTATGAAAGTCCTCCCCAAAGCGTCGTAGCTCGGGAGGCATCGAAAAGCCAATACCTTATCCTACTAACCCAAAAAATATTAATCACGTGATGCTTGAAGGAGATGCTGTGGATTCAACGGTCTCAAACGGTATCAACAAGTATATAGCGAAAAACTATGTGCAACTTCAATTATCGGACTAACATTCCTCCCTTTCGTTGAACTGCAGGCTTCTTGGGAGGGCACCGGTATTGACTAACAAAGTAGGGATCTTCAGAGGTTAAACAGTGAACGGATGGTTGGCTCCCACTGATCATTTTTGATTCATTGTTTAACTTCAGCTGATCTGTCAATAACGGAGTAGCAGCTCATTGGCAGTCAACCATGCTCATGCTCATGCTCATGCTCATGCTCAAAAATCATATTTTATAAATAAAAAAACTTTTTTCAAACTTTTGTTTAGTTTCAAGTTACAATTAAGGAGAAATGAAAAGTAAGCATTGTAAATAAATTTGAGTAACTTTTATTTTTATATTTCATCTGGAAAATATTATGCATCGGTGGTCCCCTCGTTATTTTTTGTTCAGCCCAGTTAACGAGCAACATTCGGTGACTGGGCTACGTTCTCAGCCCAGTTACCGAACAACTACTGTACCAGAAAATAAAAAGCTGTTTGGATGAGACATAAAAAAAATTTTTTTTGTTTCTTTTTCTTTTATTCGCTTTATTTCTGCAACCTAAGGTTCAAACTTATTTTTGTGTATAGATTAAACATTAAGTGGCTATGTCTTGAAAACTGTGCACATTATCTGTAAAGCACTTTTCGATTGCCAATTTGATTTTAAATCAAAAGCTGAAGTCAAAAAATAAGTCTTCAATTTTTATTTCTCCAAAAAACATTTTTTTCAAAAAATCATAACACGGTGGCTATTTTTTTTCTATTCTATGGCTCATATTTGACGGTTTTTTGTCTCCTAAAACATATAAAAAAATCAAAACACAAAAAATATTGATTTGGGAAATTGAATATTTGAGAAACAAGTTTAAAACCGATCAGAAAATTCCTTTAAAATAAACAGATTTTCGAATATTTACGTACTATTTTTGAATGGCAGCTGCAAAAATTGTATGAAGCCTTGTAAGGGTGCCAATGACACATAATGGCCTCAAAAAATGTTAAGCCTATTCAAAAAATATAAATAGAATTCATTTCAGGTTTTGGTAATAAATTTCTCAATTGAAAATAGTATTTACGATTTTTTCAAATATAGCCTAGTTTTAGTTCCCAATTTTATGTTTTTATGCCTTACCCAACAAATCTACCCTTAGATTCCTTGAAAAAGGCCAAAACGGGTCGAAACGTCGGATGAAGAGAACATACAAGTGTTTTGATTTCCCAAACAGACCGGAAGCCAAACCTAACCTAAAAACTAACTTAATCCACCTATGTGGTTGATGCCTTCCTCATTTTGAATATAAGTGGTTTGCTAGCTATTTTTTTTTAGATCCAGAAAAATAAGTACACAGATATAACTTAAGTGGTCATAACTCGAGACATGGTTGCCAGATCATCAATGTTGTGGACTCGTTGGAAAAGTCTCTCGATTACCTAACCAACGATGGGTCGGATGATGGATCCGGACAACGTTTACATACATTTAAGTGAGATCCGACTTCAAAAAGTACATAAATATCACTTAAGTGGTCATAACTCGAGACAGGGTTGCCAGATCTTCAATGTTGTGGATTCGTTGGAAAAGTCTCTCGATTACCTAACCAACGATGGGTCGGATGATGGATCCGGACAACGTTTACATACATTTAAGTGAGATCCGGCTTCAAAAAGTACATAAATATCACTTAAGTGGTCATAACTCGAGACAGGGTTGCCAGATCTTCAATGTTGTGGACTCGTTGGAAAGGTCTCTCGATTACCTAACCAACGATGGGTCGGATGATGGATCCGGACAACGTTTACATACATTTAAGTGAGATCCGGCTTCAAAAAAGTACATAAATATCACTTAAGTGGTCATAACTCGAGACAGGGTTGCCAGATCTTCAATGTTGTGGATTCGTTGGAAAAGTCTCTCGATTACCTAACCAACGATGGGTCGGATGATGGATCCGGACAACGTTTACATACATTTAAGTGAGATCCGGCTTCAAAAAAGTACATAAATATCACTTAAGTGGCCATAACTCGAGACAGGGTTGCCAGATCTTCAATGTTGTGGATTCGTTGGAAAAGTCTCTCGATTACCTAACCAACGATGGGTCGGATGATGGATACGGACAACGTTTACATACATTTAAGTGAGATCCGACTTCAAAAAAGTACATAAATATCACTTAAGTGGTCATAACTCGAGACAGGGTTGCCAGATCTTCAATGTTGTGGATTCGTTGGAAAAGTCTCTCGATTACCTAACCAACGATGGGTCGGATGATGGATACGGACAACGTTTACATACATTTAAGTGAGATCTGGCTTCAAAAAGTACATAAATATCACTTAAGTGGTCATAACTCGAGACAGGGTTGCCAGATCATCAATGTTGTGGACTCGTTGGAAAGGTCTCTTGATTACCTAACCAACGATGGGTCGGATGATGGATCCGGACAACGTTTACATACATTTAAGTGAGATCCGGCTTCAAAAAAGTACATAAATATTACTTAAGTGGTCATAACTCGAGACAGGGTTGCCAGATCTTCAATGTTGTGGACTCGTTGGAAAGGTCTCTCGATTATCTAACCAACGATGGGTCGGATGATGGATCCGGACATCGTTTATATGCATATAAATGAGATCCGGATATATGTGAAAACACATTTTTATACATAACTTTTGAACTAGTTATCGAAACTTCAAACAATTTAATAGCGATGTATGGGACCAAGTCGAATGCAACCGGTTTGATCAAAATCGGTTCAGCCAGTGCTGAGAAAACTCAGTGAGAATTTTGGTCACATACATACATACACACACACATACACACACACATACACACACACATACACACACACATACACACACACAGACATTTGTTCAGTTTTCGATTCTGAGTCGATATGTATACATGAAGGTGGGTCTTTGAGCTTTTAATAAAAAGTTCATTTTTAGAGCAGGATTATAGCCTTACCTCAGTGAGGAAGGCAAAATAGGATCTCTTAAACACACTAAAAATTTAAAAAATGAAATGATGCGGATTTTGGGTAATAGATTTTTTGTTAAAAGAAATAGTTGATTCCAAAATCGTCAAAAAAAATCCGTTTTCTTTAGTATAAATAGTCTTCATCAACACCTACAACTTTGCCGAAGATACAAAGTCTATCAGAAAGTTTCTTCAAAAACTGCTTCCAAAGACCCCTTCCAGAATGGCAGAGAAACCTAACGGCCGAATTCCTAGGACACCGGACATTGTCTGGCCCCGCCTGAACGTAGAAGCTATAGCACCAGAAGGTCCATCGATTTATACTTAGACTTCATATCTCCTATTCAACCCGTGATGGATTCAAAATGTAGCAGTCAGTTTCTGAACATTCCAATTGATCGTTGAATTTTTCATTGATAAATTTTAAGCAAGATTTACATCTGTTTGTCTGTGGACAAACTGTACCATTCCAAATATGCATTCGCATAATTTGTAGAATGCAATCCACCGACCACACCACGGCAGTCAACCGTTTTTCCGAGCTGCCGGACAAGAGCGGATAAGCCGCATAATCTGAACACACACACAAACACACAAACACACTTAGAGTTAGTCCGAGTCGAGTGACTCGGAAAAGCTTCTTCCGCTGGTCGGCGTAGCTTTTGGTTTTGCTTGAGCTTGTACGTGTCTGCATTTTGGGGAGCTGTCCGGTGGAATTTGGCACACAAACTGGCCCCGCAGGCCATGAAGAAAAAAAGGAGGAAGAAGTTTCATACATTTATCATTTGCCGGGCCGCTGGCCACGCTCCGGCGTCGGTTCGGGGGTCGCCACTCCGGAATAATTTAGATCTTTTCAGTTGTTTGTTTATTCGTGACTCTTCTTTTTTATTTGTCGTCCTCTCGAAAAAAAAAAGGCAAAGTAGGGAAAAAAGATGCCACTTCCTTTGGGCAAATGAAAACATTAGGATTACAGAGGAAACCTCTCTCTGTCTCTCTCTTAATGCACATGCGACCGAGCAGAGTCGGGCTTACACAAAATATGGTCGTTTTTCTTAATTAGCATGAAGCCGGAAATGCGCTCGCTCATTCAGAGTAACTGTATGCAACAATGAGTGCCCATCCATGGCTTTGGGCTCAGCATCATCCAAAGTTGAGTGGCTTATAGGGCGGAAAGAGCCTTTTTGTGCTTAGGCTGACAAGGGTGATTTGTGGGTGCAATTGCAGCTGAAAAAAATAAGGGAACAGGGCTTTTGCATAAATTAATCTGCACTGCTAGTTTTGGATGACAGTCGGAAAATTCGGTGGAAGCTGACAGGGAACGGATGGATTTATTCCGGAATTTCTTGTTTCTTATCAACTAATGAACTTTGGATCTTAGTGTTTGAAAAAATATAAAGATTTTCTATTTTTCAACACGAAAAATCACTTCACTTTTAAATGTAAAAAATCAAATTTCGAATAAAAAAGAACATTCAAGAAATTAGCAACCGTTTTTGAGATAAATTCTCCTTAAGCTTAATTTTAGCAACAAAAAAAAGGAATTAATCGCATGAAAACATTTTTTTACGAAGGGTTTAGAAAATGTCCTACAAAGTTTATGAAACCTTGAAGACAAGACCTCTGGTTGCTGAGGTACAGTCAAAAAGTGTAACAAATGAAGACAATTTGTTTTTTTGAATATGAGCAATTCTCTACGAAATCGGTCTTTTTTTTTCTTAATTTTAATTTTTGTATTTTTTCATCTGGCTGAAACTTTTTTGGTGCCTTCGGTATGCCCAAAGAAGCCATTTGGCATCATTAGTTTGTCCATATAATTTTCCATACAAATTTGGCAGCTGTCCATACAAACATGATGTATGAAAATTCAAAAATCTGTATCTTTTGAAGGACTTTTTGATCGTTTTGGTGTCTTCGGCAAAGTTGTGAAAAAAATGGTACAGGGTAATTTTTAATTAATTTTTTTGTCACATAACCTTGATTTGCAAAAAAACACTATTTTTAATTTTTTTAATTTTTTGATATGTTTCAGGGGACATAAAATGAAAACTTTTCAGAAATTTCCAGATCGTGCAAAAAAATCTTTGACCGAGTTATGAATTTTTGAATCAATACTGATTTAAAAAAAATCAAAATATTGGTCGCAAAAATTTTTCTACTACATTTTTCGATTTAAAATCAAATTTGCAATCAAAAAGTACTCTAGTGAAATTTTGATAAAGTGCACCGTTTTCAAGTTAAAGCCATTTTAGGTAACTTTTTTGAAAAAAGTAGCAGTTTTTCATTTTTTTTAAGTAGTACACATGTTTGCCCACTCTTGAAAAAAATATTTTTGGAAAGCTGAGAGAAAATTCTCTATATTTTGCTTTTTTGAACTTTGTTGATACGACCCTTAGTTGCTGAGATATTGCCATGCATAGGTTTAAAAACAGGAAAATTGATGTTTTCTAAGTCTCATCCAAACAGCCCACCATTTTTCAATGTCGATATCTCAGCAACTAATGGTCTGATTTTCAATGTTAAAATATGAAACATTTGTGAAATTTTCCGATGTTTTCGAAAACAATTTTTTCAAAAAAAAAATCAAGACTAACATTTCAAAAGGGTTAATCATTCAATATCGACGTTAGAAAATGGTGAGTTGTTTGGGTGAGACTTAACAGACATTGATTGATCAATTTTCCTGTATTTAAACCTTTGCATGGCAATGAAACATATCAAAAAATAATAAGAAATAAAAAATATTTACCGTGTATCATTTTTTTCAGTGTAGTCCATATCATACCCAAAACATTGCCGGAGACACCAAATCGATCAAAAAATTCCTTCAAAAGATAAAGATGTGAGTCCAGACCAGGGTTGTCAGGTCGAAATTGAAAAAAAAAAATCTGGCTAAGTGCCAAAAATAAAATTGGGATAATCTGGCAGACAAAAATCTTACAATTATATATAGTTTAGGAGAGAAGGATATGATTTTTTTGCTTCAAGAAATTTGAATTAAGACTTTTATTATAATAAACAAGCCTTACCCGACAAACTTCGTTCTGCCTTTTTTTCGTTTGTTGACGTTTTTTTTGCTTTTTTGTTTATCCAGCCTCCTGTGATCAAAATTTGATTTTATGTAACTTTCCCCGTACAATTTGGCGATGCTCCGGAATCGGTTCCAGAGTGGCCAAAGTGTCAATTAGTTAGCGTAAGAACCTTCCTTGGACTTATACAAACCCAACGCAACAAAGAGCACCTCGATCCGACGCTCCGTACTGAACTGATTCGCGTTCTAACAAAACTGTCGAAATTTTATATATATATAGATAAATATTTACAATTTTTATTAAAATCGTCCATTTTAATAAAAAAAAAGAAAAATCTTGCTTAATCGGTCAAAATTTGACACATTAATCTATAATCAGACTGACACTTGGAAAATCTGGCATTCCCAGATTTTCCTGGCAACCCTGGTCCAGACTTTAAAATTTAAATTTTGTTTCTATCGGAAAAATCAGTACATGTCAGCAGGGGTCACACAAGTTTGCAAAAAAAAAATATAACCCATTCTCGTTGAAAGTCGGATCAAAAGTTGCTGAGAAATCGGCATTTTTGCAATTTAGTGCTGTTTGATTGATTATAAAAACACTTTTTTTTTGTTCCTTTTCCTTTTTGTGACTGTATCTTAGCAACAAGTGTTCCTAGACAAAATTTATATGATTTTTTATGAATATTTTCAGACTTGGCCAACCATAGGCACTTTTTGCAGAAAAAAATGAAAACAAAAAAATGGAGGAGGATTTGAAAACGGTGCACTTTATCATAGTTTTTGTAAAATGCACTTTAATGCCAAAACTAATTTTACATCATAAAATTTAGTAAAACGTTCAAAACCTTTAAAAACATTAGGTTTTCTTTATTTTATTTTTTTAATGGCAGCACCACTTTTTTTTGCCTTTGCTTGTACGTCGACTCTCTGGATGTCGATCTTCTCGTTATCAATATTGTTAAATCTGTCACTTAATTTATCAGTCCCTTCAAATAGCATGCTTTGATTTTCATTTTTTATTTTGATGGTTGTTTCGATCCAATTGGTTAGTTTAATTTAGTAGTTTTATTTACATTTTCAATATGAATTGTTAATTTTCGCACATTTTAAAATTTTAGTGATTTTTTAGTTAAAATTTGAATTGTTTTTTTTAATTTATAGCCTAAAAATAAATTTTAAATTTTCTAATCATCTACCAAAATGTTTATCAGTTTAAATTGTCCATGATTCTTTCCTATTGAGCTATTCATCACTCGATTTCAGTTGTAAACGCTTTTATGAGCTGTAATTGAACGTCAAAGTGCTGATATGGCAACATTAGAGGCACGATGGAGATAGATGTAGTTCCTCTACTAGCCGAATATAGAATGTTATTAAAATAACCACATTTCCTCAATTATGTTTACGGATAACGAAACCTTTTTGGAAGTTTTTTCGTAAACAAAACTTAAATATTTTCTATCAATGATGTTGTTTGAAAAATCTTATGGAAAGATATTTTGAATTAATCAATTTAAGTGCTTTTTTTTTGCATCTGTTATCTTATGCTTATCACGTTTTTTAACGAACTGAAAATAAAAAAAAACCCTTCTCAACACTCATTGTAATGTATTGTCCACTCCAATTACGGTTTAATTTGTGGATGTGATGACCATTAAATATTTTTTGCCACTCTGATTGCCAGCCAATTATACTGCGCTGATTTTCCACAAATAAACTGCTAAATATACGAGGCGCATAAAAAACACACACGCCCACCAATAGAGACAAGTGTTTGAAAACTGCAACTCTAGTTTCAGCAGTCCAGCAAATCCCCATTTCAACATAAATCATACATGTAAAGTCCACTTGACCTCCTCCCTCTCCACGGCCTGCTACCACAAAACGGCACCAAACTGCACTTTTGTGCATAATTAATTATCAATATTACAACAAGCATTGGTCGTGCCCTCGGGCCGCCTACTGCGTTGCGAAAATAATTTTATTTGAAAAAAAAAAGCGTTAAACTACCCATTGTACAACCACTTTATTAATAGGATTAAATTCAATTGAAATTGTGTTTTACGTGCTCTGCGCTGGGAAATTGTGGGAAATATTTGCAGGCGTGAAAAAATATGATTTGTCAATTAGCGGGTAAACCGACCGAGTTGGGCGGCAAGTGACCCTCGCTCTCCCTAGAGGTGATAATTTATTGCAAGTGGTCGATGTAAACATTGACACTTTGAGTATAATTTATTGACCACCTGCGAACATGGACAACTTGTTTGTGAACACGAAATAATGAGAACTTATTTTGAAATTGGGTTACATTGCTTATCTCTTATTTATTTAATTGATTTATATTAATTTATAAAATTGCAACAATTTTTCAACAAATCATGATCGCACAACTAGTCCAAATGCACTTCCCAACAAAGTTGAATCAAATCGATAAAAATTGCACGATGATTCGCCACCGCAAAATCCTGCTCAAGTCGATTGGATCACGTTCGTTCATCATCATTACTTTTCTGAATGGGATTAAAAAATACTCCATTCTCTACATTGTCTTCACCCCGCCACTCTTATGACTATGTACACTTGTAGTAGAACTAAAGTTGTGCAAAAAACGCGGTGTGGAAACAGCCATTAAAGTGTGAGATATAAATCCTTTTCAAATTAAAAAAAAAAGTAGCAAAAAAACTCGCTGATCCACTCGCCCGGAGGCAGCTCCGGAGAAAATCATTTGCTCATCCCTCCTGATCCGGGCACGTCCCAGGAACGTTCGTCCTACTTTTTTCTCCCCGATTCTGGCGTGAATTATTCACAGCCTCTTCATTCCACCACATCTCTTGATGTATTGTCGATTATTGGACCAACAAATCCAAGTGGGCAAGACACTTTCTAAGTCGTGATTATCGTCCTTATCTCTGGGCCAGACGTGGCCAGTTTTATCTCCCGGAAGGGGAAATGGAAAGTTTTAAATTTTCACAATAAATCAAAATTTTCCAGACATGTCCAATAATCTCGCAAGAAGTTTTGCCCCGGCAGGACCAGATTTGGCACTGGCCTGGCGAATGATATCACATTTTGTTCCAGCACCGTACGGCGTTCGAGGAACTCCCCAAGGAAATTAAATTCCATGGATTATTATTGTTAAATCCATCCGGTTTATTCGCGCCACCAAGCCGGTGCAAAAAACATAAGAAGGGTGCAAAACGCTTCCTGAACGGAACAAAACCAAGTTCCATGTGTCTGCTACACGAAACATATTGCACTTTTGTGGAACAATGGGAGAATATTTATCTTCAAAAAATCTAAACTTCATAACAATAAAACTTTATTAGAAATGAACACAAATTATTTTAAATAGCAGAAAAGCACAAGAATAAAATTTGAAAAAATTTTTTAAAAGTAGCAACATAATTGATAATTTTGCTTAATTTTTTTTTTTAATTTTTATTGTTGTATTGTTTTATTTATATATTCATTAATTTTTCCAATCTTTCCAACAATTCTCTCAAAACTTCAAAGTGAATTTTCTGTTTTCAAAGAAATCACTTCTTTCATTTTGTTACATTTTTGTGAACTCTATTTAGTAGACAGGAGTAGAGCAAGTTTAAAGTACCGTAAAACGGGGTGACTTTGATAGGTTTTAGATTTATCCGCGAAATGAAGAGTATAAATTAAATACGTACGGAATGGTATGGAATCATACTAACCTTGGTAAAGAAGTGTTCAAAGCACTTCTAGAAGAAAAAGTTTAAAAAGTTAGTCAACTATGATTTAGAAAATGTTGATAAATAGCATTATTTTTATATTCTCATCATAGTGTCATGATTTTTTTAAAGAACATGATTTCGAATCGAAAAACGGAAAGCATTTTCGGATGTTTTTAGACATTTTAATTTGTTTTTGAAGTATAATTTAAAAAAATCCTGATTAATAGGCATTTTCAGTACGACGTTTTTCATATAAAATGTAAAAACTTTTGATTCGTGCTTCGAATGCAGTTGAAAATGCAATATGAATCGATAATGTTATGAATAAAACTAGTTTTAACGAATTTTAGGCAAAATTTTGTCTCTTTAACAATTTTACCTGAAATTATTATGAATTTTTATTAAAAAAAGCATATGGGTCATTCCATCTCAACTGTGCACGAAAAAGTGCAAATTTGAAAATTACCCTCTCCGATCCTGCTCAAATTTGGCAGGGCTGTTGATACTATCGAAACATGCAAGAATCCCGAATTTCATCCAAATCGGACCACCCCCTCCATTTTTGTACCTCCCCAAAACATCGACTTTTTGGCGATTTTTGAGCAAAACCCCTATTTTCAAACGGCGATAGCTCAGGAACCACAAATCTAAGAAGGTAGGTCTTAGACTCAATTTTGAAGGAAATTGGACGTAGAATCCATTTCCGTGATCAAAATTTTGATTAATTTATTTTTTCTACCTGCATTGCGCAATTGAAAACTTTAAACGGCCGTATCTCAAAACACCCCATCTTATTTTTTTGATTTGACCTCACCATCGTATTCCCCGTCCAATTTTACATAAGAATCACTTATCGACAGAAATGAATATGTTTCGTTCCAGAGATATCGAATTTTAAAGTTTTGATTTTTTGAGATTACCTACATCAGCTTCATTCGCCGCATCTGCTGGAAGCACACAGGCGGGCTGATCAATAACTGCTACCTGATCATTTATTGAAATAATAATTCATCATAAATAATCTATATCACTTTGAGCAAAAATTAACTGTATAACTGTAGGAAACAGGAGTTTAATCGCAAATGTTTATCTGCTCAAAAAAAATTAAGTGAATTTCTGTGCTAACTCACAGGACAGAGCAATAACGACACACAGTAAAGGGCAGAATTGGATTACGACGGAGCGTGCAGGAAAATGCAATTGATCTTGTAAGTAACACTGAACAATAAGTGCACGATACATTATTGAGTAAAAAAATATGAAATAAAATTAATAAAATTTGTTGATACGTTGTATTCTAGTGAAGGACGATCACAAGGAGTAGGAAAAGGATTTCTGGAAAGTATAAAAATGAAAAATGTTAGAAAATTACATAGTTTGATCTGCTGCGAAGCGGCTAATTCCGCAAATAAAGTTGCGATGACTTCGACACCGTCAGAACAACAATGTTTTTTTTTCTGCTATCATTCTTGGATTCTTGGAACACAATACGGCTGCTGTCCACACGTATAAATATTTTGTTAATTAAATGTACCGTGACCAAAATCATCTTTTAATCAAATGGAGCTGGCTCACAATATAAAAATCGATTTAATATGATCAAACTTTTAATCCATAAATCAGATTTTGGGTTTTTTGCTAAATCGTCAGTTGTGTGCTATCTTGTGACAACGACCATTTAGTACTATTCGAGAAAATCGATTTAAAAGTTTGACGATAAATATTTTCAAAATTATGAATGATAGAGTCAAACTTTTTGTAGCAATCGGTTCGTATACTATCGCTAAACAATCGCTCCAAGTTTGGTTAAACCAGTTAAAAGATACAATACATTATGTAAACAAAAATCTGAAAAGCACGTGTCACAAGTGTGTTTTGAAAGTAAAATTGTACTACGTGTCACAAGTGTGCACAGTATTCCCATACAAACTAAAATAAGCTTAAATCAATAGTTTAACCGACTTAATCAGTATATTTTCAAAAACAAAAACAAAAAACCTTTGTTATAGTAAGTTTCACGTAAAAATTAAATAAGAAACTGATTTTAACAAGAAAAACCCCGGTCACCCCGGAATTCAAAATTGCAACTATTTTTTGAACGCTATTGATTTTTTTTCAAAAATAGTGCATGGACCTTTTGTGGCCTACTCCAGTACATGTTTTTAAAATAATAATCTCGTAAAAAATCATACCAGTTGGAAAATATTCCAAAAATAAATTGTAATCCTATCAATGTCACCTCGGTTTACAGTACTCTAGCTTCTGCTGTTTTTTTTTTCAGATTTTTCCATTCTTTCGAACAGGGGTGCCAAATTTGAATATCTGTGAAGCATATTTGAAAAAAATAAATCGTTTATTTTTTTAGGTGAATCAATTTTAAAAAATCTCCACAAAAATATCAAGCATTAAAAAAATTACAAATATTTTTTCAGATCGAGGGACATGACTGCAGTCGAACACCATAGGAGGGATTAGAAGCCACTTATCTTAACATTCCAACGCCCAAGGCTCCAAAAAAGTTGGAACGGTAACTTCAACTCAATGGATCTCGGGCATAACTCAACCAATCAAGATGATTCTTCTTTCTAGTGATTTGTTAGGATGTCTAGATGATTCAAGAACTTTGCAGAACTTAATTTGATCAAATCTGTAATTTTTGCGATCAAAAACATCGTTCCAACTTTTTTTTTCGCGTACAAAAAAAAATTCGCCAAAAATTCCACGGAGGCAGTCGTTTTGAAAAAAGGTGGAACGATGTTTTCGGTCGCAGAAATTACAGAGTTGATCAAATTAAGTTCTGCAAAGTTCTAGGATCATCTAGACATTCTTACAAATTACTGGAAACAAGAATCGTCCCGATTGGTTGAGTTATGCCCGAGAACCAGCGAGTTGAAGTTACCGTTCCAACTTTTTTGGGAGGCTTGGGCGTCCGTGTAAGTTGGACATGCGTTGGGCGTTCCAGTGTTAAAGATTATTTTTTGTTTTGAAGCAATTTTCTTATACAAAAAAGAAGTAATAACAAAAACTTAGAAATATGTATACAGGATATAAAAGTTTAAAATGTTCATTATTTACAGTAACATTAATTGTCTGCTGGGTTTGAGATCCAGAAAAAAATCAAAGATTTTTAAAAGCATTTGTTACAGTTCCACTTATTTGTTTGATTGATTTGAAATTATTAAGAAGCACGCCTCAGAATTCACCATTGACATTTTATAAAAGCATATTTCTACTAGAAGTTGTACCTAACTCTAACAAATTTGATTGAAAAAAATCTCTCAAGATGATTTTTTTTTTCAGGCAAGTTAAATTTTTATTTTTTACTGAAATTTTGTGGGTACATTTTCTTTGTCAAAAACGAAATTTTACTTTTCTTATTCGTGCATACCAATCTCGACACAATTAGAATAGTTGTCTACATAAAAAGGCATTTAAAATTTTCAAAAATATGTATCTTGAAAACGTTTTTTCTGACCAAGCAGACACCAACTTCGGCCAAGTATAGATATTGCTTAGGACTTTTAATACAATAAAAAAAAACATTTTTTTTAATCTGACTTTTTACGCAAAATAACCATTTTTGAAAATCTATTTTTTTAATAGTTTGAGATGCCTACAGATGGCATCAGCCTCTATCTCTATTTTATCAAAACTCATTTTTCAGCAGCCGGCCCCTAAGATGACAGTTTTCGTGAGTTGCGCTTATTCACCAACAGATGGCAAAAGGGCCTCGTCGGAGTCCGCCAATTAAATACGCAACTCAAAATTGGCTTGGGAAACTTGACGGCATTCGCGCACGCTCACTTCAACTGTTCTAGACTAAGATTTGAACTTGGCGTATCTCTAAACAAGTTTTTCAAGAAAATGATTTCAGAATGCTTATTTTGTCGGTTTAAACCGAAACAAGAAAAAAATATAATTATTTAAACTATTCGCCATTTTCAAAAGTTTGGCTAGATAATATCGAAGGCCGCCATCTTGGGATGATTTCCAAAAAAACATATTTTTTGTAGAACGTGGAAAATAGTAAAAAACTTTTTTGATTTTTATTTTAGATTTGAATTAAAATTCGCAATCAGAAACCTAATTTCACAACATTACAAATCTTGCACTGTTTTCAAAGTATACACAACTTTATATTCAATATTCAATAAAATCTTTCCTTCTTCTCACTCGAATCCCAACACTGACCACCACTGAAAACTTTTTTTTTAATTAGAAAATTTACTACAAATAATTGAAGACACAGCCTCTGGAAGAAATGTAAATAGAAAACATGGACTATTTTTAAAACACAAAATAATAAATAAATATTGAATGTTTGGCCTTTAAAAATGTTAGTTATGATTCAAAAATTAGTAATATTGATTTTTTTCCACTGAAAATTCTATTATTTCAAAAAAACATTTTTTTTCACGGTGGTAAAAATGTTATATTGTCCCCTGAAACATGTAAAAAAATCAAAAATCAAAAATACTAATTTTGGGAAATCATAATTTTGTGAAAAAAAGTTATTTTATAAAAAGGAATAAAAAAATCCGTGTAAATATTTTTTCTTAGTAGTCCCCATCAAAAGTTACAGAATTTCGAATATTTACGTACCATTTCCGTATAGGCAGCTGCAAAAATTGTATAGATACTTGTATGGGTAAAACAATGACACAGAATGGCATCTTTGGTTATAGGGAAGACCCACAAAGTTTGAACCAAATCATAAACTATAAATAAAATCAATTTCCGAGTTTGGTGGAGGATTATTCACTATTGAAAAAAAACCTATTTTTTCAACAATGCCCAACCTGAAACCATCTCTCAACCAGTGTGTAAGAGCAGAATTTCGCTGCGCTGCAAAGCCACTTTCAAAGAAACAGTGGGAGTCTGGTGTACCTCTTGATTCAAGAAAAGCTCCTTGCCACCGGAATACCTGGTTTTGTGTGTGTGTTTCCAGAACATAATACAAACACACCAACTATACCCTTATCCTCAACACACCTTGGTGTCGTCTCATCGCAGTAGTCGTCGTCTTCGTCTCGGTTGGCTGAGGTAATAATTCGAGCAGGAGCAATGCTTTTTATGATAAATTTATTTGTTCGAAATGGTACGGGGGGCACGGTGCTCAAAATACCGTTATTATGAAAAAAAAAAATGCAATCCGAGATTTTGGTGTCTATCGATTCCTTACACCATAACACACATCTGAGCAAAAAATGAAAACATTCGCTGATGTAGTTTTCGAGATACAGTCCTTTTAAGATGTTACATCCGATTTTCACTAAGAAAACCAAAACAATCTATACAATTTCGGCATTTCAAAGAATATGCATTTTGAAATAATGATGAATTTTGCTTCATATGACTGTCAAGTATCTCTGGGCAAAGTTTCAGAATGTTTGTTGATGTAGTTCTCGAGATACAGCCATTTTAAAATGTTATTTTCGACCTTTTAAAAGAAAATCTATAAAATCAATACAATTTCAGCATTTCAAAGAATATGCATTTCGAGATAATGATGAATTTTGCGTCATATGACTGTCAAGTATCTCTGGGCAAAGTTTCAGAAGGTTTGCTGATGTAGTTCTCGAGATACAGCCATTTTATAATGTTATTTTCGTTTTTTTTAAAGAAAATCTGTAAAATCAATACAATATCAGCATTTCAAAGAATATGCATTTCAAGATAATGATTGATTTTGCTTCATATGACTGTCAAGTATCACTGGGTAAAGTTTCAAAAGGTTTGCTGATGTTGTTTTTGAGATACAGCCGTATTAAGATGCTATTTCCGACTTTTAAAGCCGATTAAATAGATTTTCTTAGAAAAAGTCGGAAATAATCTCGAAATAATATCTCGAGAACTACATGAGCAAACCTTCTGAAACTTTGCCCAGAGATACTTGTCAGTCATATGAAGCAAAATTCATCATTATTTTGAAATGCATATTCATTGAAATGCTGAAATTGTATTGATTTTATAGATTTTCTTAAAAAAAATCGAAAATAACATTATAAAATGGCTGTATCACGAGAACTACATCAGCAAACCTTCTGAAACTTTGCCCAGAGATACTTGACAGTCATATGAAGCAAAATTCATCATTATTTCAAAATGCATATTCTTTGAAATGCCGAAATTGTATAGATTGTTTTGGTTTTCTTATTGAAAATCGGATGTAACATCTTAAAAGGGCTGTATCTCGAAAACTACATCAGCGAATGTTTTCATTTTTTGCTCAGAGGTGCGTTATGGTGTAAGGAATCGATAGACACCAAAATCTCGGATTGCATATTTTTTTTCATATTTAACGGTATTTTGAGCACCGTGGGGGGTTTTGTTAAGGGAATCTTGAAGAGTGAAGAAGACAATAAAGGGTCGGTTGACTGCATCCAGGGGGAGAAAGGGGTTGTTACATATCCCAGAAGAGTTATTGAAATTTATATGTCGGATAAAAGTGGGATTGCAAACAATACTTGGAGGTCGCAGAGCGATCCTTCTTGGATCGAAGCAAGCCAGATAAAATTTCACTTAATCAAAAGGTGAAGGGACAAACCATCCAACCATCCGAGTTCAGATGAAGAATGTTTCCTTTCCAGATCTTTTATGATTGCTTTGATGCACTTTTTAAAAACAAAGAGAAATTTTATATTGAAATACCTAACCCCTTGAAGAGTTCACCTTGAATTACTCGATTGAGGGCATGTTTCATTCCTGCACTTCATTTACTTCGATCGATCAGTTACGGAAAACACTTCATCCAGCTTCCAACAACGTAATCTTTCACTCTTTATCGTTTCGAGCACTCTCACCAGAGTGGGTCCGGATTCCGTCCTGGAAATATATGAAGTATAATCACTCAGCCACCCACACCACCCACATTATCATCACCTCAATACCACACGACCAAAAGCATGAGAGGAAAAAAAAGCTCCGCTGATGATCCTAGGTTCCCGGAGAACCCTTTTAAAAGTCCGCAGAATGTGATGACCACCACTTGAGGAAAACCGGTGAAACCCCCCGGAATTATGCCACTTTGAGGAAATTCCAGGCAGCAAAAAAAAAAAGGAGAGCTAAAGCTTCCCGCCATTTTTCATCAGTTTTGTTTTAATGAATGAATATTTATTCTCATAAGCACCTTTTTGGCCTCCGGGCACAATCGGACATTCAGACGGGACAGACGGAACGGAATCCTTGGGGCCACTTCGACCCCCCCACCACAACAGTGGGACCACTTGAGTTTGAAGCATCCCGTCATTCCGGGGTCATAGAAAAGGGACACTCTAAGCTCTCATCACAGCAGGCGGGCGACGGAGTGGCAGAAGAGAAAAAAAAAGGAGCTTGATGACGCTACTAATGAGAGTAAATGAGTTCCCGGGAAGTGGGCCATCGGCATTGTGAGTTGCTTTATTGTAGGAAGAAAAGATACTTTTCAAGGCAGACAATGTTTTTGAAATGTTTTGCTTTAGTTGTATGTCAAAGTCAGTTGAAGAAGATTTAATTACGCAAAAAACAGTATTAGATGAATTGAAAAGATAACACATTTGAAATCGAACATTTAATAATATCAAATTTTGAGATAAGTCAAGATAAGTAAGAAGTTAAAAATATGTTTGCCTAGAACCCCTTCTCCAATACTTGTTTCTTTCCAAACTTGAAGTTATAATTCCAGATTAAGGGTTCTGCGATTAGGTAATGTTTTAAACAAAACAAATTTGTTTTCTTATTTTTTTTTTAATTTCTTACTTTTAACATCGAATTCTAATTCTGCAACCCCATTTTAGTCAAGTTTGAAAAGTTGATTGCCTTGTAAATTGCAAAAAAAAAGCATTTTTTCAATATTTCATCAGAGCCATTTTGGCCGCCATCTTGGATTTAAAAATTCTAAATCACTGTGAAGTAGTTTGGGGGCTTGACTATCAAAAATAAGAAAACGAAAAAAAAAATGCCTTCCTATTATCCGAAGATTTGATTATCCGAAGTGAAATTTTTCCAAGGCGTTCGGTAATAGAGTCTAGACTGTATTGAAAAAAAAATTCCTCGTCTTATGAAAAAAGCATAAAACGAAATTTACATGGTACATGGTAGTTTGTATGAGACAACACACTATTTGAAAAGTTAAAACAGTTGTTGGTTTATATAGTAAAGGTTCATGAACATCCATCCTTTTTCAAATGTTGATCATTCAAACATTACGTAACACTGGTAAATTTAATGCTACTAAAGTAGAAAGGAGAATTAAAATTAAATTTATAATTATATTTTGAATATAAAAGCTGTATTTGTGACACAAAGTTTAACAAAAATAAATGTTGTAATAAATCGATTGTATCGATATAATCGATGAATCAAATAGTATCAGATTTTTTCAAAAAAACATACTTCTTTTATTTCTCAAAATAAACAATTAAGAATAGTTTTGGTTTGCAAATTTGATTATCACCCAAAAGGCCGACTCACGACGATTTTTTTTTAAATTCAAGATGCTAAAATGTGTTATATTAGCCTTAAAAGTTAGAAAGGTTGTTTAAAAATAAACAAAATATGATTATTTGGAACTTAAATATTATATGTTAAACATCAGTATTTTATTCTAATATTTATTTTCTATTTGTCAAAAGTTGTAAAAATACTTACTTACTTACATGAAATAAAATTAAATTCCTCTGCTCTACTGTAATAGCTTTAAATTCGTCGATGTAACGTTAAGTTTGAATGATCCAAATTTTGAGAAAGGTTATATTGATCCTTGCACTGTAACTTGGATTTGGCCCGCACTTTTCTCTCGCACTTTTGACAACAAAATTTCCAAAAACTAGGCAACCAGCAGTTGTTTATTTACATTTCCAGTCGCAGTTTCCACCAAACTGGACATTCGCATTTTAAAATTGCGATTGACAGGTGAGCAACATCGGCTCGCTTTGATCATTTTTTGAGAAAATTTAAATTTCCCAAGCCAGTTTGACAAGTCGCAATAGTGCGATCGATAGCAATAATTTAGTGCGAAGTCCAAGTTAGTGAGAATTGCGCAATACTTTACTGAGCAATTTTGTGCGACTTTTTCCAAGGTTTCTCAAAAATAATGATTTTTATGTTATGAATTTCGACCAACTTTACCATTGCTCAAAAGATGGCATTTTTTGTCATGAAAAAAAAAAACAAAAAAATTGTGTTTTGAAAAATTATTATTTTGCTAAGTAATTTTTTTGTTTGAAAAGTCCAATTAAACAAGGGAAATTTGATTTAGAGTGTTCTATTTTTTCTGAATAGTTCTAAGCAATACCAACAAATTTGCCAAAATCACACAAAATCGATTAGAAAATCCATTCTCAAGATAAACATATTTGAATGGCTTGCTAGTATTCATGTTAATAGTAAAAGTACATACAGTGGACTCTCTCGTTGTCGATATTGAAGAGACCATCGAGATTGGGAGTTATCAAATTATAGAACGAAAAATCAAAGCAATCTTTTTGAAGGGACTGACAAATTTATTGACAGCTGGAGCAATATTGATATCGAGAAGATCGACAGACAGAGAGTTCACTGTTCAAAGTTTCATTCAAATATAAAAAAAAATATAAAAAATTGCTCATT
Organism: Culex pipiens pallens; assembly: GCF_016801865.2. Classification (NCBI taxonomy): domain Eukaryota; kingdom Metazoa; phylum Arthropoda; class Insecta; order Diptera; family Culicidae; genus Culex; species Culex pipiens. Next base: position 216,263,742 of record NC_068938.1, on the reverse strand, counting down.
CTTCAGGACACTGCTCAGCTGTTAAAAACCTAGCGATTTATAACGAATAACACCTGTAAAAATAATAAAAAATAGTTCCAAAATTTAAAAAAAAACATTACATTGCAAATAAAAAAAAACATTATTTAAAATTGAAAAAGTGGCATTATTTTAACGTCATTTGTGGATTGCACCTTTAAAAAATATTGCTTCCCCATTCGCACGAACTCCTGGTAGTTATAGCCGTTTTTATAACCTCAACTATCAAAAGTGACTTTAAGTTTTTTTCATTTATAGGGTTTTAAATGTCCTATACTGCCCATGATCGCATAAATGTCCCATATGCATTTTCATCGTTTTTGAGTTAATGATGCAGTTTGATTCAGAATCGTGTGCTCTTTCAGAAAAGCCTATAACATCCAGTACTTTGTTCTAGAAATCAGGAGGAAATCCAGTTTTTTCACGAAAATTTAACACGTAGCCTTATGTGTGGGACAAACTTCAAATGCGTTTTTCTCAGCTTGCTGTTTTTGCATATGGGACATTTATGCGAACATGGGCAGTATAAGCAATGCAAAAAAATCTAAATCTAAATTTATTATAGGACCTTTATAAAAACTCTAGATTTCAAACAAGGTTTTAAAGCGTCCGTGCGAATGGGGCATAAAAGATGCATGATTTGATTATAACTTGTCTTCTTTTAATTGATAACAGTCACAGTTGTAGGTAAACTTCAATAGAGAAACTAATGATAGAAAAATGTTTCTTTGGCCAGAAAGAAAACCCAACAAAATTTTAGCTTATTTAATATTTTAATTTAAATCTCATGGAATTGGCTGATTTTGTTCAGAAATACTAGATTGTTAATTGTAAATTATTTGTTTTAGAAAAATAGGTTTTGAAACTAAACTGCGGTCCAAACAACACAACTTGCCAAAGGACATTTGATCAGTGAGTTAGAATTTTTTTGTTAAATTAAATATTTAAAAATATTTTCACATAAAAAAAAAGTAAATCAAGTTTAATTTAAACTTACCAAATCAGCACAAAATCCCTAGTAACATTTTTAAACTTACAGGTTTTATCATGGTTCTGATAACCGTCATACGGCCTAAATAGGCTTTTATGGCCTACTTAAAACCTAAAATGTTACTAGGGATGCTTAGATGACTCCATCCCTCCAAACACTCCTTTCTAATATCTCCCAAGGATTACTGCGTCTAAATGCCTCTTGAATCTCCCGCTCCTCCCTTACTCAACCCACCTACTCTGTCTTCACCAGTTGATCGCCACATTCGTTTGATGACTGACTGCGGGGTGGTTGGTGGGTGACGGTGCCACGATGAAAAATGGCCTACTGTGACGACGCCATTACCACCGCTCTCTGTCTCGTTGTGGTTGTTGTTGTTGTTGTTGTCGTTCAGACAGCACCAGGTGTTGAACGGAAGGATCATAATAACTCAGCGTCATCACCAGGGTGGGGTTGTAGTGGGGGAGGGAGGGGATGGGAGTCCTGGTGGTGAAATTAAACAAACCAACAAACAAATTGGAGTTTTTTGTTGAGGGTGATATTTTATGTAATTTTATGGTAAATGTTGAAATTTCTGTTATATTTTTATTATTTAAAAAATATTTTAGTTAAAAAAACTATTTAAAAATGTTACATCGTTAAACACATTTTTTTTTGAATCGCCTTACGGATTGACTCTTTCTTCCAATACTCTGTAGTTACTGTAGTTACATATTTTGTGACCCCCTTTTTTGTGCACAGTTTATTGAACTCTTTGTTTGGTGCAGATTTATTTTTAATTTTATTTCGATTTTTGACTAATTGCATTCCCACGCGTGTTGTTACTATTTTTTTTTTTGCTTTTTTTCACAACCGATTCGATGTAACGCTGCAAGGGTGAAATTGACAGTTCGTTACTCCCAGAGAGATAAAATTGCAAATTTATGTCACTCGACAGAGCAATTTTGGAGTTTTTTTCAGGATCAATTTGTACAAAACGGATTTGCACTAAATTTAACTCGGTGAAAATTTTAACAATTTTTTTAAATAAATATTAGTAACGTAAAATCATATTCAACCCAAATGTGGCAAAATTAACGTGGTCACAAAATGAAGGAAAAAAACCCTCAACGCTGACTGCAAGTTTAATGTCCCCGTACCGAGTTTCATCTCATGTTTTCGCGGGCGTGAATATTTAATCATTATTTAATTTCATGATTAATGTATCACCAGATGGCACTGATTATATGCGTGTGCTCCTGTTTGTGTGTTTGTGGGCGTCATGTCGGGGTTGATTTGCCTCTGTCTGTCTGTCTGTGAGAGGCAGGGATTTGGAGGGCGTTTCAACGATTTTTTAAATTTATTTTTTCCTTTTTTTGTCACCCTTCGAAAATGGGTTTATTCTGTTATAATTTTATAAACGGGAACGCGTTCATTTTTGTAGCTTTTGTTTTTTGCTGTCTGGATTTGACTGCAGGACAAGTGCCGTAGTCATCAGTTTGCAAGTGAATTAACTCGCATTACGTCGATGGTTATTTTCGTGTGCTTGTTCACAAATTGGTGTAATTTGTTGATGACTTGTTTGAAAGGCTGGTAATTAAAAATAATCATGCTATCAATGTGGTAATCCGAAATTACCAAGAGGTGGCTTGATATCGTTAATTGATTAAAATAACAATTGGAAAAGTTGTTTCGATATTTTTCATTTTTGTTATAACACCATAGTGTGAATTAAATTTAGCACTTTACACATAACAAATTGATTATTTTTTAAAGTTCTTGAATTTCTTGAATTTCTTGAATTTCTTGAATTTCTTGAATTTTTTGAATTTCTTGAATTTCTTAAATTTCTTGAATTTCTTGAATTTCTTGAATTTCTTGAATTTCTTGAATTTCTTGAATTTCTTGAATTTCTTGAATTTCTTGAATTTCTTGAATTTCTTGAATTTCTTAAATTTCTTAAATTATTTGAATTTCTTGAATTTCTTAAATTTCTTGATTTTTTTGAATTTCTTGAATTTCTTGAATTTCTTGAATTTCTTGAATTTCTTGAATTTCTTGAATTTCTTGAATTTCTTGAATTTCTTGAATTTCTTGAATTTCTTGAATTTCTTGAATTTCTTGAATTTCTTGAATTTCTTGAATTTCTTGAATTTCTTGAATTTCTTGAATTTCTTGAATTTCTTGAATTTCTTGAATTTCTTGAATTTCTTGAATTTCTTGAATTTCTTGAATTTTTTGAATTTCTTGAATTTCTTGAATTTTTTGAATTTCTTGAATTTCTTGAATTTCTTGAATTTCTTGAATTTCTTGAATTTCTTGAATTTCTTGAATTTCTTGAATTTCTTGAATTTCTTGAATTTCTTGAATTTCTTGAATTTCGTGAATTTCTTGAATTTCTTGAATTTTTTGAATTTCTTGAATTTCTTGAATTTCTTGAATTTCTTGAATTTTTTGAATTTCTTGAATTTCTTAAATTTCTTGAATTTCTTGAATTTCTTGAATTTCTTGAATTTCTTGAATTTCTTGAATTTCTTGAATTTCTTGAATTTCTTGAATTTCTTAAATTTCTTAAATTATTTGAATTTCTTGAATTTCTTAAATTTCTTGATTTTTTTGAATTTCTTGAATTTCTTGAATTTCTTGAATTTCTTGAATTTCTTGAATTTCCTGAATTTCTTAAATTTCCTAAATTTCTTGAATTTCTTAATTTTCTTGAATTTCTTGAATTTCTTGAATTTTTTGAATTTCTTGAATTTCTTGAATTTCTTGAATTTCTTGAATTTCTTGAATTTCTTGAATTTCTTGAATTTCTTGAATTTCTTGAATTTCTTGAATTTTTTGAATTTCTTGAATTTCTTGAATTTCTTGAATTTCTTGAATTTCTTGAATTTCTTGAATTTTTTGAATTTCTTGAATTTCTTGAATTTTTTGAATTTCTTGAATTTCTTGAATTTTTTGAATTTCTTAAATTTCTTGAATTTCTTAAATTTCTTGAATTTTTTGAATTTCTTGAATTTCTTGAATTTCTTGAATTTCTTGAATTTCTTGAATTTCTTGAATTTCTTAAATTTCTTGAATTTCTTGAATTTCTTGAATTTCTTGAATTTCTTGAATTTCTTGAATTTCTTGAATTTCTTGAATTTCTTGAATTTCTTGAATTTCTTGAATTTCTTGAATTTCTTGAATTTTTTGAATTTCTTGAATTTCTTGAATTTTTTGAATTTCTTGAATTTCTTGAATTTTTTGAATTTCTTAAATTTCTTGAATTTCTTAAATTTCTTGAATTTTTTGAATTTCTTGAATTTCTTGAATTTCTTGAATTTCTTGAATTTCTTGAATTTCTTGAATTTCTTGAATTTCTTGAATTTCTTGAATTTCTTGAATTTCTTGAATTTCTTGAATTTTTTGAATTTCTTAAATTTCTTGAATTTCTTAAATTTCTTGAATTTTTTGAATTTCTTGAATTTCTTGAATTTCTTGAATTTCTTGAATTTCTTGAATTTCTTGAATTTCTTGAATTTCTTGAATTTCTTGAATTTCTTGAATTTCTTGAATTTCTTGAATTTCTTGAATTTCTTGAATTTCCTGAATTTCTTAAATTTCCTGAATTTCTTGAATTTCTTGAATTTCTTGAATTTCTTGAATTTCTTGAATTTCTTGAATTTCTTGAATTTCTTGAATTTCTTGAATTTCTTGAATTTCTTGAATTTCTTGAATTTCTTGAATTTTTTGAATTTCTTGAATTTCTTGAATTTTTTGAATTTCTTGAATTTCTTGAATTTTTTGAATTTCTTAAATTTCTTGAATTTCTTAAATTTCTTGAATTTTTTGAATTTCTTGAATTTCTTGAATTTCTTGAATTTCTTGAATTTCTTGAATTTCTTGAATTTCTTGAATTTCTTGAATTTCTTGAATTTCTTGAATTTCTTGAATTTCTTGAATTTCTTGAATTTCTTGAATTTCTTGAATTTCTTGAATTTCTTGAATTTCTTGAATTTCTTGAATTTCTTGAATTTCTTGAATTTCTTGAATTTCTTGAATTTCTTGAATTTCTTGAATTTCTTGAATTTCTTGAATTTCTTGAATTTCTTGAATTTCTTGAATTTCTTGAATTTCTTAATTTCTTAAATTTTCTGAATTTCTTGAATTTCTTAAATTTCTTGAATTTCTTGAATTTCTTGAATTTTTTGAATTTCTTGAATTTCTTGAATTTCTTGAATTTCTTGAATTTCTTGAATTTCTTAAATTTCTTGAATTTCTTGAATTTCTTGAATTTCTTGAATTTCTTGAATTTCTTGAATTTCTTGAATTTCTTGAATTTCTTGAATTTCTTGAATTTCTTAAATTTCTTGAATTTCCTGAATTTCTTAAATTTCTCAAATTTCTCAAATTTCTCAAATTTCTCAAATCTCACAAATTTCAAAAAAAAAATCTTATTTTTCTAATCAATTTTTTTTTAATTTTCTCGAATATTATTAAAAAAAATCTAGAATGTTTAAAAACAGAGGTTTTTCAAAAAAAAACGAAACTTAAGGGTGATGTCAAAAAGGATGTGGGTAGTCCAATTTGGATGAGGTTCCTTTGTTTTGCGTCATTTATCATTTGAAAGCGACTGTTTCTTCTTTTGACACAACTACCGTTCAACCATCTGTTTCTTAAGTTTGAAGTTATTTTTTTTTGACATTTTGGCATACATTTTATCTTAACTTTCAAATAATAAATACTTGAAAAAAAAACTAAAAAGGTAAAAAGGTAAAAGATAAAAAGGTAGTTAATCCGAAAACCAGCAAGCAAACTATTGTTTTTGACAAAATTCTACTTCTTCAGCTCCGGATGCAGAACATGATGTAGCAAAAAACGTTAAGCTAAAAACAATGAGGGGAAACGCACACAAAACTAACGAAAAATAAAAAAAGGTCGCCCACCATACAAGACAAATGACTCGAGTTATTTATTTCCACATTCACGACATTATTTTCCAAACACGAAAGTTTGGTTTTTTCCGGAGGAGAAGAAAAAAAAAGGTAAAATGAGAGGAAAAGTGAAAAAACACAAACAATTCAAGTGCACAGTCTCACATCGTCGCTGTCGTGCTATTTTGTCGCACTTGCATTTTGTGTTAAATTGAGTTAAGATTGCATTTTGTGGAGCCCCCAGTGCCTCACCTTTTGACATTCACAGATCTCCAAAATTCGATTTCAATCCTGAGATATCCAACAAAAACTAAAATTAAACTTCGTGCATTGTTGTCTTTTATCATATGAAAGAAGTTTCAATCTTACCGTGCTATCTTGACACACCCTGAAAATTGATATAAGTGCGACAACTGGCCAAAGGGATTTTAGGTCAGAACGCGTTTGACACACGTGCATGCTCGATTATCGTAAACATTTGTAATTATAACTCGGGAATCCGGCAACCAAATTCAACCAAACTTTGAGACAATACGCAGAACGTTGTTTGTTATTGTTTGCATTGCGTGTTCTCGTTTTTGTTTAAAACGCGTTTTTCTCGGAACGTCAAAAATCGACGTGCGACAAGTTAGCACGACAGCGTCGACCTACTCTCACACGTGCTTGAGGGTGTGGACCATCTTTGCTGCGGCTTGTGTGTGTGTGTGTGTGATTGTGTGGCACCATTCTTCCCGCCAATTTAAGTCACATTTGTTTGCAAGGGTTTTCCGCAGGGGCTGACAAAATGAGGGTGTATTTGTGTAAGAGTGAGCGGAAACGGATCCAAAGAGTTGTATGTAATTGAAAGTGCAGAAAAGCGATGTGATATTTCCCGGGTTGCTTTGTTTGAAGTTAAACAATGAGTTTACATTGTTAGCTGGATTTGTTACAGTTATTGTTTTTATTTAAAACAACTGGGTTTGAAGAATAAAAAAAACATTATTTTTTTATGACAACATGGAAAAATTAACACAAAAGTTAACTCATTTCTGATCCTCAACACAAACACCTACCAAAGCTCAAACAGTAATATGCATCGTACAACTCGGGAAAAAGTTTATCAATTACGGAAACTGAGCCAACCAACTTAGGTACACACCCCCCACACACACACGTGGTTACAATGAAGCTCATCTAAAGGGAAACTTTGTCTTGTTTAACAGCTCTCTGTCAACGTGAAATGTAATGTCCGGACGACCAACTGTGACGAACCGACGTAAAAGGATCGATATTGATTAATTTTTCAATTTTGCAATCAAACTTTGCCCTTTTCGGTGGGAAATTTTAGGAGCTTACCTTGCTGGATGTTCGAAGGATGTTCCAGGTGTCATAGCCGGAAAATAAAAATTTGGGAAACAATCTCTTCATGATTGACCAACGTATCGCAATTTTATGGAAATTTATTGCAGACTTTATTTTCTATTCAAAACAAGGCTAGACTATAATTTTAGCAAAAATAGCAAGAAATTTTCGGAAGAATTTATAAAAAAAACAAGTAGGATTCACTTTAATACATTACCTGTTAATAAAGAAAAAATGCCAATCTAAAAAAAGAAAATTTAAGAAAAAAGGTTGAAAACCTGACACCAAAACCCCCCACAAATAAATCATCTTGCAGCACGTGTAACCCAGTGACGCCCACTTCCGGTTGACATCCGGCCAAAGTTTGACACTTTGTTTGACAAACTCAGAAGCTCAGTTTCGCCCACGATTTCCTGCAGCGCGAGCTCAATCTGTTCCAAAACGGACGTGGACAGAAAACACACACACTAACTATTTTGGACGACTTTGGCCCATCGATTTATGTCCCCAACGATTCATCCGGATCCGACCATCCATCCATCGATTCATCTATCTATCCATCCATTTAGTCGGAGAGTTAGCAAAGGAATAGATAAAAAAAGGGACCACGCGTGGTGACGGATGGAATACCAATAAAATAAATGTATTTATGGATTATATATTTAAATTCCAGGCACGTCCCGAACAACCACCACCGAACTGCACTGGGCAAAGTTGGTTTCATGGTGACGAAAAAAACATTAAAACAAAATAAAAAACTGCACCACATAAAAAAGGCATCAAACAAAAATAAACAAAATTCAATTAACTTTAAAATGTATCACAAATTTTCAACATAGTGATACAAGAACCATACAACAAAAAACAGATTTGAGCTACTCACCCTGAAACCCATCCCTCATACGCACATCCAAGTGTCGCATAACTCGCTCTTTTCTGCCAGAAAAAAAAATCTCCCGATTCCTCCCACCACAAAACGCCGACAAACTAAATTATAGCCCCAAAATGGGCCCCACAATCGAAGAGGGAGGGGATGATCCCAGGCCAGACTGTGTCTCCGTGGGTTGACCGGACTCCCCGGGACCTGAGTCTGGCATTTCCATCAATAAAGAAAAAGTGGGACAAAACCGGAAAATCGAACCAACACAGAGAGGGGTAGAGGAAAAAAAGATGGACGAAACAATTTATCATTCTTTGTGTGCTAGTTTTCGTATTCCATTCTCATTTTTATTACACATTTCGCATTGATATCCCATTTCCCGTGGGGGATGACGGCACAGCCACCGACACGGTGAGGGTAAGTTTACTGTTTGTTGTTAAATTGAAGAAAAGTGTTCAGGCATTCAAAAAAACATATTTTTTTGTTCAAAAGATGAACTGAAAAAGATGAATAAAAAAGATTTTTTAACATTTATATAAGAGTAGTTGTTTAGAATTTCGCAAATTGTTTCGAAATTTTTAATGTACATTTTTCGATTCAAATTATTTTTTTCCGTGCATTCCTTATGTAAGAGAAGCCATTTTACATCCATAGTTTTTCCATAAAGGCTACATACAATTTAGCAGGTTGATCATACAAAATGGGTAAAAATCTATATATTGAGAAGAATTTTCCAGATCATAAACCCCATCTTCGGCAAATTTGTATATTCAATTCAATATATTCAATTGATGAATCGCTACTCAGTGCTTTTAAGCTTTATTATTTTAATCCAAACATTTTAAATGATTTTCAAAAAGCATTTTCAAAGCAGTCTAGAGCAATTCCATGTCAAATAGGGAATCGGTTGTACCCGACCCTCTCCGATTTCAATGAAACTTTGTAGACATGTTAAACGAGGCAAATAAAAGCCATTTTTGTGTATATGGAGCCAGTTACACTCGATAATGACATTTGAGAAGGGCGTAAGTGTTTTAAATATTTTTGTATTTCGTAATTTAAATATTGCTGTATCTCGAAGCCGTTGCATCGTATCAAAAAGTGGACAAAGACGAACTTGTAGGAAATTTGACGGGCTTTCCGAAAAAAATACACTGAAAGAAAAAAACACTCCACTTTTATGAGATTTTTTGATTTTTAAGTTTAAAAGACAAAAAAGAAGGTGATTTTTTTTTCGTTCAAAATTTTTGTGAAAATTGCCTAAGATGTTACAAAAAGAAAAATGCAGGATGGAGCAACTCACCTAAAAAAATACAAAAATCATTTACTGAAACAGTTTTTTAGAAAAATGCTCTAAACGTCAAAATATTCAAACGCCGAATACGGGAATCGATTCTCCAGACAATTTTACATAAAAGTCTCCATATTGACCATTGTCCTAAGTCCAATCCTTGCGAAGTTACAGCGGTTTGAAAAATAAAAATGTTGAAAAAACGAGGTTTTTGATGGTTTTTGACAATTTCTATAAGACCGACATGATTTTTCAGTTTCGAAAATATTTTTACCGGAAAGCTCGTCCAATTTCCCATAAGTTTGTCTTTGACCACATTTCAATTGGATGAATGGGCTTACAGATATAAGCTAATTTACTATCTAGGTTACTATACTACACTGAAAAAATATTATGTTTTCAGTTATGAGCAATGTAATATTTTATGGGGATGATCAATTTTCTTCGAAAATGATCAACGGCTTCACCTTAAAAGAACATAACAACACTTTTTGAAAGAAAACGCAAAAAATGCTTTTTATTTTAATTTGTTTGTAAAATTTGTATTGATATCAACAAAAAAAAAACGAAGAACAAAATTCAAAACAAAATTGTGTTTATTTCAATTGATAAGTAAAATAATACATAATGAAATCATATTTGTTAACCATTTTGCAAATGAATCATCAATAAATGTAAAAACTGCTTTTTATGAAGTTTTACCTAAACTTTATTAAAATACTAAAATTTCCCTATTGCTAAAATTAGGGGCTTTTAGTTTTGATGAATTAAAGGTTCAGGATGTGCTTCGTTTTGGATGTATTGAAGCAAATTATTTTTATAAAATCTCAATAAAATTAATGCAGCTGAATCACAAATTCTTGACTTTTTTTGTTAGGTACTAAAAACACATGTTTGTTTGTAGGACCTAATAAAAAAATCTAGAATTAAACGGACGGATATTCTTCAAAATTTCCCGAGATTAATCCAATATCCCTTTTTTTGTCTAATAAATCATTGGCGTCGGGGGAAACATTTTGTATCTAGAACTACTGCTAACATCTGTAAATAATTTTGCTAAATGAATACATTTTAAAACGTATATTTTGAGCAGTTTTTAGAGTACCGTGAAATTGCCGTGAAATTTCATTGATTTGTAATTGGTATGCCGCGTAATTTCGTTTTTTTTGCCGTGAAAAAATCACTAGCCCTAGTTATGATTGGCACACGGAAAAAATCACTACTTTAGTATTTATATTTTCATCACTAAAAGCTGAATTCCCAAATGTTATGTTTAATGGGACTTAATAAGTCATTTTTTGCGCTAGAGTTTATTATGGTGCGAAATCTGGTACCGGAGTTATGATTGTGATTTTTGCAGAAAAAAAATTAAAATAATTACTAACAAAACTTCAAAAATAATTTTCTGATGTAAAATCAAATTTGAAATTGAAAATGACTTCATTAAGGGGGAAGCAAATAAATTCAAAAAAATGAAATTGAAGCAACCGGCAATTTTTTCAACATTTAAATGGAAAATATGTTTTAAAATATATTTTACACCAGTTCAGTTCTACTGCAAACATCAGTGAGAAAATAAATATGATTTGACGAAAAATATGTTAAACAACCCCAAACATGCTAAAATTGATTCTAAACGCATAGGAATGCATTTTAAATTGATTATAGCTAATTTCACTTAAATTTCGGTTGAAATTTTGATGGTTTTTGAAAAAATATGTTTTATGCCCCCTGATTTTTTGGGCCGAGTTTGAACGAGCAGGGTCACTGCTGAGCTGAAAAAATTTCCTACAATTCTCTCTCTGACTTCGAAAATCGGACAATTAGTAAGAAAATGTTTTTTTCTAAGTGTCACCTTATTAGCCTATAATTTTAAACTGACAATATCTCGTAAACTTTTGGTTCGATTGTTCATATTAAAAAAAAAATGTGAAATTTTCAGATTTTTCAGATAAAAAAATTAAAATTTTAAAATTTGGTCTGAAACATGAAATCTAGATTAAATTTTCAAAACAACCTATCCCTCATGGGTTTCCTATGCAGATACGACCTTTTGAAAATTTAATCTAGAAATGTGAAAAATTATCAACTCGTTAACTTTTTATAACCTTTGATTAAAATTATTTTTATAAATATTAAACATTTTTTCGGAGGTGCTTTTCTTTCAAGAAGTATTTTTTAAATGAAAAAAAAACGAAAAAAAAATTGGAAATATACAGAAAATAAATAGGCAAAAAGTGGCTTTAACTTCAAAGCTAAAAAAAGGAGTAATCCAGCTGCGTGTTGAAGGCCTGGTTGTAAAATAATTTGTGCTGCCATCTGTTTTTTTAAGTGCAAAAGTGGAAAAGTGCTGAGTCATCGTCTAAAATAGACGGCGTCCTATCTCACCCAGAAAAATTAAGTCGATAAAGTAGTCGGTTTCGATGGAGGAAAAGTAGAAAACGTGGTCTTAAAATATCGACGCCATCCCCCTATGGGAAACCACCTTGATCGAAATGTCAGGCTCATATATGCGTTTATCCTTTTTCTTCATCGGTCTGGTAGCCGAGCGGGCTAAGACGCCAGTCCATACTGTTGGTGCTTGGTTTGAATCCCGTCGTCTGCAACTTTGTTTTGTGTTTACAAAAATTGAACATGCATTGTGTAATATCAAGTGTTTTTTTTTTTTTTTGACGGTCGAATTTTTTGATTTGTTATTAACGGTACATTTTACCAAAATAATGTAAAAAGAATGATTTCAAATTTGATTTGGATCTTAAAAATAAACTTGCACTATGCTCCAAAACCAAATCTTTTGTAGTCTTTTAATCCCCTAAAAAATCTAAAAAATTAAAAATACGTGCTTTGGGACTTCTTCTTCTCGTGATAAAAAGTTAAATTTAAATAAAAAATCTTTTTTTTTTCGAAAAGTGCTATAACTTTTTCGAACACAACAAATCGTTCTGAAAATTGCTTCTCAAGAAGCAGAATTTCAAATTTTTACATACACATATAGTATAAAAAAAACCCCAAACTTGTTTGGAGACCTGTATAGAAAAAAAAAATTATGCAAAATGACTTCTTTCGACATAGGAAATGAATGCATGGACAAAGTATCATCAAAATCCAAAAATATACAGAAAAATATTATATATTATAAAACAGATGGAACATATCAAACATAACATTTTTGTAGCAAATCAAATGTACAGATAAACTATGGGTTCACCAACCCTAAATAGCAAAAAACGGTGCGGTTTGGTTTCGACGATTTTTTTTTCTCACAGAAATAAAAATATTGGGCCCTTTTTGGGGGAGCAATAGTGAAGCGGAGAAGATTTGCTAGTCCCTGATGGATTCCACAGTTGAAACCAAAAATTGGGATCATTGTCATTCTTATATCGGCTCCATAGCTCACATCACGTCATGACTGAAGAATACTAAAATAGAAAGAGTGGGTTGCTGCCAGAAATTGCAGCAAAATCATCATCTGGTTTCTTTTCTGGTTCGTGGATTCTTTTTGTTTAAATTCACCTGAAATTATGCAACAATAAGTACACTTTAAATGAAGTTACACTCTCATGTTAGCCAGTCAATCTGTGTGTCGATAATCACTTTCGCACATTTACTCGACTGCAGGACAACCTAGTTGGTCACCATCTGGCTCATCCGGTAAAATCACACACAACCCGATTCTATAGACACTCCCCTCTTGCCATTATTATTATTATCCTTTGACCTCACCCAGGATTATTATGTTCGCAGCATCGAGTCTGTCAATTGAATGCGTTAAGTGCCACTACCAACTGCTGCTGCTGCTGCCGTCCGGGGCCTGTTGGAACAAGTTTATAAGTTGCCAGCTTGCAGGGTAGCCTGTCCCATTTTGAGGTCATGTCGAGGAATTTCAGGTGCTCACTTCTTAAATGATAGATTATGATGTTAGGAACAATGTTTTCTTAGACAAGAAAAAATAATAAAATACTTTCTCGCACCCCCTAGTCGATTTACTGAAAAAAGTCACTTTTTTGAACAAATTTTCTAAAATCGCTTGGAATCAATACAAAAACTGTTTCGATCAGGTGTGTATTATCTTCAAACGATAGGTTTTTGTCCATAGATTAAGATGCACTATCAATATTGGACCAAAATTTAAGTTTTTGGACTCTCCCAGGCGGATTTGTGTCGAAAAAATCGCATTTTTTCGAAACTTTTTTCAGAAATGTTCATTTAATTTAGGGTAGCCTATTTTTCCCAGTAAAACTAATAGATGCAGCTTGTAGGAAATTTCATGGCGAACATTTTTCCCTCTGAGAAAATGCAATTTCGACACTCCAGAGCCAAGATATTTGAGTTTTAGTGAGGAAAAAAGTGCCAATTTTCAAAATTTCTCAGAATTCAGAAGCAAGGCCTACTAATTACACGATATAGCAAGCATATGTCTCAAAGGTCAGGGTATGCTTTTTTATAGTAATTTTGGCCGCTGAATCCGAATCTGAAATCAAATTTCGTGTAAACAGTGATGTTTTGGAGCTACACCCTTTTGGAATGTTATTTGCGTGTTTAAGAGGCAGTTTTTGTAAATATTGCTCGGTTTGTTCTAGAGGTCGTATCGAGGTGCTCCGATTTGGATGAAACTTTCAGCGTTTGTTTGTCTATACATGAGATGAACTCATGCCAAATATGAGCCCTCTACGACAAAGGGAAGTGGGGTAAAACGGGCATTGAAGTTTGAGGTCCAAAAAATATATAAAATCTAAAATTTGCTCGCATTTTAGTAAAACTTCATCAATTCCAACTGTCTTAGATGCATTCAAAAGGTCTTTTGAAGCACTTCAAAATGAGCCATAGACGCCATAGTTTGAATTTTCCGAGGATTTCGAATATGACAAAAGTGAGACTAAAAAGTGCCGCTATGGATGCAGGACAATAACTAACGTTGTAAAATGTTTGTTATAGAAAAATCGAAAAACTATGAGAAAAACTGCATTGGCCAAAAAGTTATTTCCGTAGGCTTATAGTCTATGAAACTACCAATCTTTTGACCTCTGGGAGTATGGGTGTTGGAGGCTGTTGCAAAAAGATATTGAGGTTTAAAAAAAAACATTTTTAACAGTAATTTGCAAAAGCTATGAGAAAAAGTTAAACCAATCCTGGATGTCTATGGCTCATTTTGAAGTGCTTCAAAAGACCTTTCGAATGCATTTAAGAGAGTTGGAATTGATGAAGTTTTACGGAAATGCGAGCAAATTTTAGATTTTATATATTTTTTGGACCTCAAACTTCAATGCCCGTTTTACCCCACTTCCCTTTGTCGTAGAGGGCTCATATTTGGCATGAGTTCATCTCATGTATAGACAAACAAACGCTGAAAGTTTCATCCAAATCGGAGCACCTCGATACGACCTCTAGAACAAACCGAGCAATATTTACAAAAACTGCCTCTTAAACACGCAAATAACATTCCAAAAGGGTGTAGCTCCAAAACATCACTGTTTACACGAAATTTGATTTCAGATTCGGATTCAGCGGCCAAAATTACTATAAAAAAGCATACCCTGACCTTTGAGACATATGCTTGCTATATCGTGTAATTAGTAGGCCTTGCTTCTGAATTCTGAGAAATTTTGAAAATTGGCACTTTTTTCCTCACTAAAACTCAAATATCTTGGCTCTGGAGTGTCGAAATTGCATTTTCTCAGAGGGAAAAATGTTCGCCATGAAATTTCCTACAAGCTGCATCTATTAGTTTCACTGGGAAAAATAGGCTACCCTAAATTAAATGAACATTTCTGAAAAAAGTTTCGAAAAAATGCGATTTTTTCGACACAAATCCGCCTGGGAGAGTCCAAAAACTTAAATTTTGGTCCAATATTGATAGTGCATCTTAATCTATGGACAAAAACCTATCGTTTGAAGATAATACACACCTGATCGAAACAGTTTTTGTATTGATTCCAAGCGATTTTAGAAAATTTGTTCAAAAAAGTGACTTTTTTCAGTAAATCGACTAGGGGGTGCGAGAAAGTATTTTATTATTTTTTCTTGTCTAAGAAAACATTGTTCCTAACATCATAATCTATCATTTAAGAAGTGAGCACCTGAAATTCCTCGACATGACCTCAAAATGGGACAGGCTATTGCAGGGGCATCATCATAGTAGTCGTCGTCGTCGTCGGAGCCAACATCATTGTCAGTTAAGAGCATGTTGATCCGACATTAACCAACTATATTCAATGGGGAGAGATTGTTGGGGGTGGGGTGGTGGTGGTAACATACCACGGTTTTGTGTCCAGCGTGCGTTGAATAGCAGCAATCCCGGTACTCCTCGCTCACACACCACTCTTGTTCTATTTTATAGGTTCCGCACTCCGGTTATGGATTTGAGTCGGGTTGACCGGCGACGCACGATGATGATGGGAAAACTGAGGATCAGCAAAAAGTTTTTAGGGTGATTTTTTTTCCTGATTCATCACAACATCAAAATTTTGATCTAATTTATAGAAAAACGTGTTAAAATTTATTTAAATTTTATTTTCAGAAAGGTCGAATAAACTAAATTTTTATTTTTATTTTTCATCAAATGAAATTCAAAATTTTCAAACAAGAACCACCCTAGTGCAGTACTATGTGCGTGTAAATCATCCCGCTCAGCAGCGTGGCAGCACGCTGTGAGTGCGCTCTCTTCCAGGCATCAGACAATATCCCACCTCCCTCCAGACCAAAAGATACCATACACCAAAGAAGGCCGTGGCTGCCGCTGGAGGAAGGAAGAGGAAATGCCAAAGTCATTCCGGAACAACGGGTGGATCGAATGACATTGCCAACCCCCGGCCTACTACGATGAGAGAGAGGGAGGCTAAACACAAGAAATTCCATAAACATTTTGGCCGAGCTTTTGACCGTTTGGCTTTTCCCGGCAGCCAGGCCAGGGGTCCTTGGGGATCGTAGTGCACCGAGTTGGCGCACACACAGATTATAAGCTGGATTTCTCATAGGTTCTGTTGTTTTATGAACGCTTTTGGCTATGAAGAGTAGAGAGTGCAGAATTTTGCAAAAATATAGATAACAAAATCATAAACATTATTAGAAAGTTGGACGAAATGTCCTTATCCTCAATCCCCTCTCACTCTTCCACTTGGTTAAGCCGATTATTTCAACTATGGCCAAAGTTTCGTCTCAGAATTTTCACTGAAATCCGACGGCAAACGATATGATAATGAAAACTGACTCTTGCGATAAATCTTTCCGGAAAAGCTCTTTTCAAAAGCTCACTGGAGGGGACACAACACACACACAAACACAAAGAAAACGCATTAAAATGATTGGACTCTGTGGCAAATAAAATAAAATGGATTTTAACCCCCCGGGGGAAGACTTCTCCGGGTGGGGTCACTCTCCGACGGTCTGTATTTGCAGAAAAGCTGTAAACTAAGTGGGAAATAATCGGCCGGGACTCGGGTGTATTGTTATTGAAACGGTCCGATTTCTGGTTTCTGACCTGCAACCGGATCGGGACCGGATGTAGAGGAGCTTTCCTCTCGATCCCGGACCGCTCGTTCCGGGAAGCCCCTTAATTCGGGAGCTTTCGGTGGGCTGTTTTTCGCTTCTTCTCTGTTTGAATCTGTGAACTATCAAGACGTTTGGGGCAGGTCAAACGATTTAGGAGGGCATGGGTGGCGATAAAGTGATGGATTTGAGTTTAGATTTACAGTCGACTCTCTGGTTATCAATATCCAAGGGACCGTCGAGAAAGAGAAGCATCAGTTTACAGAACGATGCAAAATGAAGACTCGATTAAAATTTGTTTTTTTTCTTGCTAACCAGCTATGGGAGAGAATCATGGCAACGTCCAGCAAACAAAAACAAAGAAATGCCAAACACCCTTCAAAGCTTCGTTACTCAAAGAAAAATGTCTATGCAAGCCATGAGATAGCGCGTTTAAATGGGACGAAAGGCCGTAAGAGCAATGTCGTACCGCCCCTTTTAAATGTTGCTCTAGAAATTATTGACAACCGGAATAGATGTTTAAAGCAAATAGAATCCAAGGGACCGTCGAGGAAGAGATCCTTCAAGCAAGAGAGTATATCGAGGAATAAAGACAATTTGAAGGGATTGAAGAATTCATCGGTACATGGAGCAATATTGATATCTAGAAGATCCACAGCCAGAGACTCGACTGTATTTTTTTTTTTTTTAAAAAAAGGTCCTATTAGGCTGGTACAAATATTCTGAAAAGTTTTGTAAACAGCTCCGCAAAAACTTTTTTTCTCAGAAATTGTTGTTTTGGTCATCATCCTGAGCTGAGAATCAGAACTTTTTTAACCTACCGGAGGTCGCGTACGTATTTGCATCGGCCTTAATATATGAAAGACAATATCTTAAAAGGGGTTTTAAACACACACTTAAACACTAGATTTGTTTATTATCAATTTCTTGCATTTTAATATATTTCTTTATTCGATCTCATACAAAAATCAGACTAAAAAGTAACTAAAATTAATAAATAAATATTTATTATTTTTTAACTATACATTTTTTTAACAGACAGCTCTTGTGAATTCGACAAGAAAGATTATAAGTGTCAGTAAAATCAAACTTCACTGAATTTCCACAGCAGCACAGTGATCTTGCAATCATAAGTAATTAAATACATAATTATGTGATGGATATCAACAAAAATGTTATATGAAAAAAAAATTAAAGGCCTTTCTCAAAATGACATTCTCGATTCTCCAAAAACCTAGGAAAAAATGTCTAACATAGGTTCAGGGGTCGAAAAGGGTCAAGTAGAAGAATACCCTGAATATTTATAAACCACAATCCACAAGATTTTTAACAAGAATGTTGAAACTCATTTTCGAAAATATTGTTTATTACAATGTTTTACGATAAGTTCCAACGGAATAAGCTTTGGTTGTAACATGCCTTGCATAATACAATTTGATGTCAAAGCACACTCATGAACATTTTTTTCTTTTTTTTTACATTTCACAAATACTGTGAAAGAACGATATTCAAAACTGCAAAGAAAGAAAACGCAGAGCTGTTAAGCTACTTATTTTTGAATCTGTGTAAAATTAATTTAAAAAAATAGCAAATTGCTAAAAAAAAATCTGACAACAATTCGGTTCATAAATAAATTTTGAAATTTTGAAAGTACTTTGCAATATTTTCTAATTGTCTGTACTAATCAATAACAAATGTTAAACAAAACTGTTTAAAATGAAATGATGACTAAACTTTTTTAGAATACTCAATTTTTCCCCCCATTAGCCTAAAAAAATGCAAACTAAATTTAATATCTCTTATTGAACTAATTCTACTTTTGGGGAATTTATCGATTAGTTGTGATATTATTAGCAAATTTATTTTCAAAAAACGCATTAAAATAAGGTTGGCTGAATCGCAAATTCCTATAACAAAAAGTTTGCAAAATTTCACGAACTTGAGCTCATATTTTTTAGAGTACCATTGAGTACCGAGAAATTGCCGTGAAATTCTAATGTCTTGAAAAATCACTAGCCCTACTAAAAGACCATCCATAAACCACGAGGACACTTTATAAGGGGGGGGGGGGGGGTGTTGCCGTTGCCCACGCTCCATACAAAAATAAAAATAAAATGTATGGAAATTATCCACGATGTGGGGCGGGAGGGTTGAGATTTCAAAAAAAGTGTCCACGTGGTTTACGGATGGATATTGTTTTTCAATCAATCACCCTCTTTAATTATGTTTGTAACATGGTAGGGAAAAATATTTTATAACATTTCCCTTAGATTGCGTTCCACAAATTATGCAAACACACGAATATTGGAAAAAATACAACAGCCATACAAAATATACTCAAAACATTTTTTTTTTTGTTCATTATTCTATTTAAGCCATGGAATAACTTATTCCATGGCTTTATTCTCCACCGAAGGGATACTTAAACATGCTAATTTTTAGTTTTTTTATTTTATTTTCAGGATATACGCCCTATACACGGAGAAAAAGGAGTTCCCAAAATCGTGAACAAGCGTTCATGAAAATGGGAACCACGAACAAAGTGTTCAAATTGCATGGTACGTTTTTCAAAATTGTACCATGGGATTTGAACACTTTGGTAAATAAGGTAAATAATTTAGAATTTTTTTTTAGCAAACTGTAACAAATACTTGATAACTGATTTAATTACTTACAATTTTATTTTCCCATTTCCAGTCGAAGAGAGAAGTTTTTGACAACCCAGAAAAAATTGAATTATACGGCTAGGATCGAAAAAAAACTGCCTGAAGGTAAACATTTCTTAAAATTGTAATATTCAACTGGCAGAAAATTCACATTATAATAATTTTCAAAACAAGAACTTCACTCTAGAAAACCTTTTACCCCATTAATATTGTTAGAAAAAAGCCAATGTTGATCGATGAATAATAATATAATATAATTTTTAAAAAATACATTGGGAAAGTCATATGAAACAAATCAGCCATTTCACACAAAAATCTTAAAGAATGTTAATAATAATATATTATTTGTTGCACTGACCTTTAAAAATAATAAAATAGCTGAAAAAATATTTTTTACGTATTCTTTTACTATTTCTGATTCTCCCAAAAAGAACTTTGGTAACACCAATGCTCATGTCAGGAAAAAAAAAACACAGTAACCAAAGTGATCCCAATCCTTAACTCTTTTCCGATAAAGGAAACCATATCCAACCGTCCATCGTTCCAGGGAATCGGATCAAAAGTTCATCAGTTTGCGTCGTGTTTTTTTCCTCTATATTTTGTTGCCCTCCTCTGTTCTTCCCTAACATGCTTCCCTGATTTCGCAATATGCATAAATTATGCTCCTCTTCATGCTTCCTTCCTGGTCCTCTTATCTTGCTCTGTCTGGGGCCTCCTTTGATTGAAAACGTTTCCGATTTTCCTCCTCCATAAGAAAAAAAAAGAAAGAGACCGATATTACCATGGTGATGAGGGAGATTGTCGTCAAGAGGCTTATTTCCTTCCCCGAAACCCCTGAAGACGTTGCCCATCAACCATCGCCCATATGGGAAGCAGATTAACTTTTCCCACCTTTTGCGTCTCCAAGCGTTGAGGCACCTCTTCTTCCTCTTCTTTCCTTCGGATCTAACATCGGAGATCAATTTCTGCTACATTTCCAATCGTTTCTCGTCGAGTATACACAAAACAGCCTCATCTTTTTATCTGGGAAAAGTGTCATCATCTGTAAGCTTTTTTTTCTCTCTGGAAGGGAAGTATTTGATGATGGTGAATATTGCCATAATAGGTACTTTGCTCGTTAGGGTCCTGGATCTTGATACCAGCTGCAGCTTTTCTTGTTGAGATAAGTTGAATAAAGAAGCCTGAATAGCAGCACTTTTTTTTTAAATGTATAATCTTCAAATTACCTAATTTAAAAAAATCAATTTAATTCAATTTAAAAAAACTTTTACATTTAGACATTTTAGATTTTCGTCAAATACTGTAAGGATTAATACTCCTTCGAAAATCCCACAACCTCCAAGTTTGAGTGAAAAATGGGAAGCAAAAATTTGATGCACTGTCACAAATCGGTCCCGGAAGAGAGTATCCTTTTCCGTATAAAGCTCGTTGAGTTGTTGCGGTGACATGCATCTGTTTTTTTCCTTATTGCAAGCAACATCAGGTGCGTTGATGATGGATGGTGAGCGATGGGTTCAGGATTTTCAGAGATAGTAGTTGTATAAAAGATCGGGATGGTTCTTGTGGAGTTTTCGATGCATATTCGGATTGGGACAAAGGTGTACAAATCGGTGTTATTAAGAAAGATTTTTAAGTAAATATGACATTTATTTAGTTTAAAATGAAGTTGTAACTCCTAACATATAAAAAACAGAGGAAAGGAATTATTTTAGGAAAGATTTCTATTGTCTTGAAAAATCCACAGGTAAAATCATAAAACATTTCAAATATAAATCATAATAGAAATAAGCTTATACACTCTATTAAAAAATAAGTAATCGATCGATAAATTTAAACAAAACAATATACATAAATTTAATAGAAATGATTTAGATAAGCTCAATGTTTCTAAACCATACAAAACCAAATATGGCGTCATGGCAAAATGTGACGTACTTTTTGAGAGGGGGTTCAACCTTGTGTGACAAAGTGTGACATAGGGGGGAGAGGGGGTTAATTTTGGCCGACTTTTGCGTGACATACTTTATGGATGACGCCTATGTAACTAATAGTTTAGGTATTTATTGAAGAAATGTATTTTTTTAATTCTATTAAGATGAAGAAATTTTCAACTACAATTAAAATAATTACTTCAAAAAACTTTCCCCCTCAAATCCATTTTAAAGAACACCATTCTTCAAAAAGTATCATTCCGAGAAATGTTCATTATTTATAAAGTTATTGTCTATCCAACATTATTTTGCTGTTGGAATTTTGTTTTGATTGTTATAATATTAAATTTTTTCAAAGTGAAATTTTGTTTGCTATTTCGCTTTTTTAGTGTTTTTTTGTAAAGAACTAATGTTTTCACGAAATACCGTGCAATTTTAGAAAATACTTAAAAAATTAACAATTTGCAATATGGGTATCTAACGAACCAAAATTTTGGTTACATTTACACTTTACTTTGGTTTATTTTGTGAAATATACGTAAAATACTTAAAATTTCACTAAATACCATTTTTTTTTTTGAAAATATTAAAATTTCATGATTCGCTATATGGGTATACAAAATTTAAGTTTCATATAAATTTTCACTTTATTAGATTTTTTTTAGTATAATAATTAAATTAGGCCGTTCCAAATATTTTTTGAGATTTATGTCCCTCGAATCTGACCAAAGTCGTGGGGTAAATAAATGAAATTGCAGGCCATGGTTTCAACATTTGAATGGAAAAAAAGTGTTTTAAAATGAATTATACACCTGTCCAGTTGTTTTGCAACCATAAGTTTCCAAAATATCTAAGTATTGACAATTTTTTTATTTTTGTGCCATTGTGCATCATTAGTTTGTCCATATAATTTTCCATACAAATTTGGCAGCTGTCCATACAAAAATGATGTGATGTATCTTTTGAAGGAATTTTTTGATCGATTTGGTGTCTTCGGCAAAGTTGTAGTTATCGATATGGACTACACTGAAAAAAAATGATACACGGTAAAAAAAATTTGGTGATTTTTTATTTAACTTTTTGTCACTAAAACTTGATTTACAAAAAAACACTATTTTTAATTTTTTTTTATTTTTTGATATGTTTTAGAGGACATCAAATGCCAACTTTTCAGAAATTTCAGAATGGGCAAAAAATCTTTGACCGAGTTATGATTTTTTGAATCAATACAATTTTTTTCAAAAAATCGAAATATTGGTCGCAAAAATTTTCCAATTTCATTTTTTGATGTAAAATTGAATTTGCAAACAAAAAGTACTGTAGTGAAATTTTGATAAAAGGCACCGTTTTCAAGTTATAGCCATTTTATGTAACTTTTTTCAAACTAGTCGCAGCTATTGATTTTTTAAAAATAGTGCCCATGTTTGCCCACTATTGAAAAAAATATTTTTGAAAAGCTGAGAAAATTCTCTATATTTTGCTTTTTCGGACTTTGTTGATACGACCCTTAGTTGCTGAGATATTGCCATGCAAAGGTTAAAAAACAAGAAAATTGATGTTTTCTAAATCTCACCCAAACAACCCACCATTTTTTAATGTCGATATCTCAGCAACTGATCGGCCGATCTACAATGTTAAAATATGAAACATTCGTGAAATTTTCTGATCTTTTCGAAAAAAAAAAATTCAGAAATTTTTAATCAAGACTAACATTTCAAAAATACCAAACATTTAATATTACGCCCTTTTGATATGTTAGTCTCGATTTAAAAATTTTGAAAATATTTTTTTCGAAAAGATCGGAAAATTTTACGAATTTTTCATTTTTTAACATTTTAAATCGGACCATTAGTTGCTGAGATATCGACATTAGAAAATGGTGGGTTGTTTGGGTGAGACTTAGAAAACATCAACTTTCTTGTTTTTAAACCTTTGCATGGCAATATCTCAGCATCTATGGGTCGTATCAACAAAGTCCGGAAATGCAGAATATAGAAAATTTTCTCAGCTTTTCAAATTTTTTTTTTCAAAAGTGGCCAAAGTACTTTTTGATTGCAAATTCAATTTTACATCAAAAAATGAAATTGGAAAATTTTTGCGACCAATATTTCGATTTAAAATTTATTGATTCAAAAAATCATAACTCGGTCTAAGATTTTTTGCCCATTCTGGAAATATCTGAAAAGTTGACATCTGATGTCCTCTAAAACATATTAAAAAATAAAAAAAATTAAAAATAGTGTTTTTTTGCAAATCAAGTTTTAGTGACAAAAAGTTAAATAAAAAATCACCAAAATTTTTTTTACCTTGTATCATTTTTTTCAGTGTAGTCCATATCCATACCTACAACTTTGCCGAAGACACCAAATCGATCAAAAAATTCCTTCAAAAGATACAGATTTTTGAATTTTCACATATTATTTTGTATGGACAGCTGCCAAATTTGTATGGAAAATTATATGAACGAACTAATGATGCAAAATGGCTTCTTTGGGCATACAGAAAGCACCAAAAAAGTTTCAGTCGGATTAAAAAATACAGAAAAAATCGAATGACCGAAATTTCAGAGAATTGCTCTTCTATTTTCATTGAAAGTCTCAATTTTCATGGAAAAAAAAATTTGCCCTTGAATTTTCGAACCATTTTTTACAAAAACCGTGTTGTTTTTAGAATACCAATTTTAATAATTTGCAGTATGCCTAATCGAACGATGCCACATTCCGTTTGACTTTTTACTTTACTCGAATTATTCTATGATATTTTCACAAAATACCGTATTTGTTCGAAATCATCAAAATTTTCGAAATTTGGAATAGTGAAAATTTTGATGTTTTTTTATTTCACCTAATTATAGTTTTTATGTTGAATACTCATGAGCAATTCCAGCCCAAAACAGGAATTTTTCAGGTACTTTTTTCTCGACCCTCTCCGATTTCAATGAAACTTTGTAGACATGTTATCCTACGCTTATATAAGCCATTTTTGTGTATATGGAGCCAGTTCCACTCGATAATGACATTTGAGAAGGGCGTAAGTGTTTTAAATATTTTTGTAATTCGGAATTTAAAAATTTCTGTATCTCGAAGCCGTTGCATCGTATCAAAAAGTGGTCAAAGACAAACTTGTAGGAAATTTGACGGGCTTTCCGAAAAAAATACACTGAAAGAAAAAAACACTCTACTTTTACGAGATTTTTTGATTTTTAAGTTTAAAAGTTAAATTTGAGGGGGAGCCCACGATTTTTTTTCGTTCAAATTTTTTGTGAAGATAGCCTAAGATGTTACAAAAAGACTCACGAAAAATGCAGGATGGAGCAACTCACCTAAAAAAATAAAAAAATCATTTACTGAAACTGTTTTTTTGAAAGGTGCTCTAAACGTCGAAATTTTCACAAACCGATAGCGGAAATCGATTCTCCAGACAATTTTACATAAAAGTCTCCATATTGACTACTGTCCTAAGTCCAATCCTTGTGAAGTTACAGCGGTTTTAAAAATAAAAATGTTGAAAAAATAGGTTTTTTGATGGTTTTTTGCAATTTCTATGTGACAGACTTGATTTTTCAGTCTCGTAAATATTTTTACCGAAAAGCTCGTCCAATTTCCCATAAGATTGTCTTTGACCACTTTTCAAAATAGCTCATTTTTTTTGATGATTTAAGCTAATTTACTATCCAGGTAACTGAAAAAATATTATGTTTTCAGTTATGAGCAATGTAATTAGCTTATATCTGTAAGCCCATACATCCAATTGAAATTTGGTCAAAGACGATCTTATGGGAAATTGGACGAGCTTTTCGGTAAAAATATTTACGAGACTGAAAAATCAAGTCTGTCACATAGAAATTACAAAAAACCATCAAAAAACCTATTTTTTCAACATTTTTATTTTTAAAACCGCTGTAACTTCACAAGGATTGGACTTAGGACAGTAGTCAATATGGAGACTTTTATGTAAAATTGTCTGGAAAATCGATTTCCGCTATCGGTTTGTGAAAATTTCGACGTTTAGAGCACCTTTCAAAAAAACAGTTTCAGTAAATGATTTTTTTATTTTTTTAGGTGAGTTGCTCCATCCTGCATTTTTTGTGAGTCTTTTTGTAACATCTTAGGCTATCTTCACAAAAAATTTGAACGAAAAAAAATCGTGGGTTCCCCCTCAAATTTAAATTTTAAACTTAAAAATCAAAAAGTCTCGTAAAAGTAGAGTGTTTTTTTCTTTCAGTGTATTTTTTTCGGAAAGCCCGTCAAATTTCCTACAAGTTTGTCTTTGACCACTTTTTGATACGATGCAACGGCTTCGAGATACAGAAATTTTTAAATTCCGAATTACAAAAATATTTAAAACACTTACGCCCTTCTCGAATGTCATTACCGAGTGGAACTGGCTCCATATACACAAAAATGGCTTATATAAGCGTAGGATAACATGCCTACAAAGTTTCATTGAAATCGGAGAGGGTCGGGTACAACCGATTCCCTATTTGGCATGGAATTGCTCTCATATCTTTAAACTACCTTGCTTTTCATTACAATTTTAGTATTTAAAAAAACAGTATTTTGTGATAATTTGATTATATAACTTACAAAACACAAATAACGTGAAAATGCATTCAAAATTTCACATCGTTTGATACCCATACTGAAAATTATGAAAATTTTAGTATTTCCAAAAATACTGTATTTTGTGAAAGTTTGAATATTTTACAAAAAAAAAACTCTGATCAACTAAAAATGCATGCAAAAATTTCCTTGTTGATACCCATTTTTCAAATGATAAAAATTTGAGTATTTTCAAAAAAACACCGTAGTTCCCAGTCACGACGGTCTAGAAGGATTCTTGCATAGTTTTTTCAGAGCTGGATATTCTTACTGCATTGCATTGCAAAAATATTCACGCGTTCTAGCAGGATTCTGGAAGAACCAGCTCTGCTAGAATATTTCGTGAACGGGTTTGTGAAATTTTGAGTATTTTACAAAAAATAAATAGTATGAAAATAGGAATATTTTCGAAAAATACGGTATTTTGTGAATGTTTGAGTGTTTTACAATAAAAGCTATATTACGAATATTGAAACTTTTAGTGTTATTTAAATACGGCGTTTTGCTAAATATTGTTGAGTATTTATACTTTGTAACTTAAACTATATTATCATAAAAAAATATTCTTGGTGATTGCTTTGAAAAAATAACCCTCCTCAACCCAGCCCAGCCTGTAAGCGGGCTTCGATCTAAAAAAAAAAAGGCCAAAAACAATTTTTTAAACAATTTCGATCCTTAAAAACCATTTGAAAGAATGATTCTTAAAATTTTAGAAAAAATCAGGGTTGGAATTTTGACTTGTTTTATGTGTCTTTGTTATTTTTTTTTAAATGATATTTTTTCTGGGGTCAACTTTGGCCAAGACTATGCCTCACGCATTTTTTGACCTGACCTCCTGAACAAGGTAAAAATACAATATTTCGAAAATAAAAATTGGGAATAACAGGGGTAACATGATCTGGTTGGGTTAGGTCCATTAAGAAATATTTTAAAAATGAGTTTTTTTCGAAAAGCTTTTCTGTGGAATTGTTTTCATGAAATTCCATCGATTAAAACATGTTTCAGCATTTTTCCTCCAAATCCATAATTGGAACTACCGTTGATCAAACCACGCACTCGACAACTCTTCTCAGTAAAAGAAATCTTCAAGTGGATTCCACCCGGTAAATGCAACTATATATATCGTACGACAAACGACGGAATGTGGTTCTGCGGTATAAGAAGGAGAAAAAAGAACGAATTTCCACTCACTGTCACTATACGAAAACCTCTTGAGCTAGCAGTAGTGTAGGTAATAAGAACTGGGTGGTTCACCACATATCTCATACATAATTCCCGCCCAGGAGAGGCAAAAGCACGCCGGCTGAACATGTGCCCTTGGTTGGATCATCCCCATTTCTCGTTCGTTCGGATTTCACCGAGAGGTCCTTCTCGAAGCAAATGTGGTGCAACATTTTCCGGAGAAGATGGGAACCTAAAACCACCGACGATATCGTTTTGCCATCAGTGAATAAATGAATTAAGATTAAATAAGATGAATGGGATGCACACGTACACATCATACCACACATACGGAGAGGCGGAGTAAACTGATCCAAGTTCCATCTTTTTTTTGCAGACCTCAATTGGGGAGGAATCCCTGAAGGAGGATCGGTTTCACTTGAAATGATGAGAAGAGGTGACGTGAAAAGCACTCATCTTCTCCGGTTGCATCGGAAAGAGAGATGGAGAGAGAGACTATAGAGACTAGGTTAGGTATCTTTTGTACGAAATGAGTCCGTCGTTGGGGAACAGAGTATGATGGATGGGTGCCCTCTTTTGGAAGATATGAGCGATTTTTTGTGTGATGGGTTATTGAAGGCACCACAATCAACAGATGACAGTGACACTTTTTTAGCTAAACTTTGTTGAAAAATAGGTGAAAAAAATACTTCTTTTAAATATTTACAATGCCATTTATTTTTTCAACAATCGCAAAATCTCTTTCCATAATTTATCAAGTCAAACCAAACCGATTCACTCAACCCCAGTACGGCTTCTTGTAGAACTGTCCACCGTAGTAGTGATCGTCCTTCACGACGACCGGACGCGCCTGCTCCACGTACACCGGGTAGGGCTTGGCCACCTCGACGATCTTCTTGTGCAGCACCGGAACGTTCACCTCGACGGGATAAGGCACAGGGCGATCAACAGCCACATGAACCTTCTTCTCAACGTACACGGGAACTTTCTTCTCCACGATGACGGGCACGTGCTTCTCCACGTGGACCGGATAGGGGACCTTCACCGCCACGGGGACGTGCTTCTCGACGGTCACCGGAACGGCGTGGTGCTGCTCGTACACCAGCGACGGTTCCTCGTAGTGGAAGTTGTGGCCGATTTCGATGATTCCGCGTTTGTCCTTCTTGGACTCCTCGGCGGGTGCTCCGGACGACACGGCGATGGCCACTGCCAAGACGATGAACAGCTTGGGGAAACGAGAGAGATCAGTACCAAATTGGGAAATTCACAAAACGCTTACCTTCATGTTGAGCGAGTTTAGTTGTTTAACGGTTGAAGAACCACAAACGAATGATACTGGCTCGATGGAGAGCGGCCAAGTTTTATAGTCCACCGTAGCCCGGTAGTGAGTTCAAATAATTTGTGAATTAGTTTTTCATATATGTTTGACCCTGAACGTGGCAAGCCAAGCTATCGGTTAGGCTTTTAACCAAAAAAAAAGAAGAGGAGACAGACTGATTAAATCGCTCGGTTGATACGGTTCACCGAGCTCGTTGAACCGGCTTTTACGCACATTTCCTTGTGGAATTCTTTAAATAGTTAAACAGTTTCTGTCTCCTCCCCATTCAGAATCGGCCCGAATTTTTTTTTGCCCCCTTCTCGAACCCGGTCAGAGCCGAGGGACAAAAACTTTGAAAAATATTTGCATCGGCCTAAGCTAAGGTGAAGTTTTCTAAGTAAATATTCTTCTTAGTCAAAAATGAGCAATTTCTCCAAAAATTTAATTATTTTTTCTCAATCACTACTTTTGATATTATTATCAATCCACTTCTACTATCAACTTTAGAGCCACATAAAGCCTGCTCTAAAGTGGTTTAGAGACCACTTTAGAGCAGTCTTCATGTTTATTTCGTGATCTAAAATAAGAAAAAAGATTTACCCAAGAGAAATTTGAAGTAGATCTCAAATACCGTAAGTATTCGGAAAATGTCTTCAATGTGCCACAAACTGGATCTGGAAATACTGTCATTAAACACCACTTAAGAATATTCGGAATTGATTGAACGTAGTGAATTTCAATGAAAAATCTTCGAAAACGTCTTACAATGCATTGGAAATTTTTTAAAACATATAAACAAAATTGTGGTGTTTCAGAAACAGGATTTTCTGATCGATTTGATGTCATCGACAAAGCTGCAGGTATTGCATAGAGCTTTTCAAAAAATATAAGATCGAAAAAAATACACTTTTTAAATTGGACTTTAAATTGGACATGGCACAAAATATCTAGATAAAATGTTAGCAGCTGCCCATACAAAAATGCGAGATAAATATTCAAGAACCTGTAACATAAGAAGGATTTTTTAATCTATTTGGTTTCTTCAGCACAATTGTTGATTATCAGGAAAATTTAGGAAAAAAATTACACTATAAAAAATATATTGTTTTTAATTCGCAAAGGTCGTTTCTAAGAAGTTTTCAATAGTAGGGGAAATATGCCCATTTTAATCACTCTAAGCCGTTCGACCAATTCTCATCACTTATGCAGTTTTCCGCTATTAAATCAACATTTTCAGATGTATCAACAATGGAGAGTTGCTTACTCACTTTTATTTGAGCTATTTATTACTTTGGAAAAGCCAAAAACACTTTATAAAAGCTGTAATTCATGTTCAAAGTGCTGATAGGCCGATAATAGAAATAGGCTGAGAAAGGGTATAGTTCCCCTAAGTTGTAGAGAATTTTCTCAGCTATTCAAATATATTTTTGAAAAAATGGACACTATTTAAAAATAAAATTAAAAATGGACTGTTTTTTTTTAAATGCCATGTGTGTGTGTGTGTGGTACAATCCAATACCCGCAGGCCGGCAGCGAAATTATGGGAAAGTATAATTTGTATCAGACTTGGGTTATGCTGATATAGCTTATCTCAGTCCCGGGTATTAGGTGGTGACAGCCCTCGCGCTGCTTCCAATGACCCATTTCAGAATGGCAGAGATCCTAGCGGCCCAATTCCGAGGTTATTGGGCATTGTCGGCCCCGCCTAAACATAGAACAAGAACCAGACGGATCCTAGAACTATCTTTAAACTTCCAATCCCATCATGCAAAACAGGGATCAGCGCGTATATAATGATAAATAATTGGCATTTGGCCCCAGCAGCTGGGCACCGAGTTGCGGCTGAGGACAAAAGCAAAGGCCAGCAGAGCCAACCAAGACCCCTACACAATCCCCCTTCCCTTCCCACGCCTTGTCTTTAACATCAATCCCTTCCCTACTAACCCCGAGTAGGCCGCGGGTAATCGGCTCCCCTCCCACTAACATTTACACACAAGATCCTCTGTAATTACTCTTAGCTTTAAGTAAAATGTAATTACAAAAGCCGACTCGGTCCTAACCAGGTCACAGCGCCGAAAAGGACCTAATAAAAATAATTTTATGAAAAAAGTGGAATTTGGGAAAAAACACTTTTTCTTCCTCTTTTCCCGTGCGAAAAAACGACGCAGGCCAAACACGATCGAAGCAAGCCTTGCCTCGCGAAGAGCAACAGCGAGACTCTGTTTTTTGAAAAAATGGCCATAACTTAAAAACAGCGTTTTCTTAAAAAAAATCGAAAGTTATTTTCGATTGCAAATGCTATTTTAATAATTTTTAGAATGTTTTTGATGGAAATTGCAGTACATATCAAAAGGCATTATTTTTCCATACAGTTTTAACTTGGCCAATAAAAGTCCGTCAAGCACTATAGCTCAAAAGTTAAACAAATCCACTGAAATATATAAAAATTTAATGAAAATCGAAGAGGTAAAGTTAGTAAAATCAAGTTTTTAAGAAAAAAGGTAAATTTTAAAAATATGTAAATTTTCAGAGTGTAACCTATTTTTCTGAATTTTACTCATTATAACCAACCACTTCGGTTAGAACTTTCCGTTTTATGTTTCAGATTATGAAATATTTATCTAGTTCTGCCTACTTTTTTTAATAGAAATTTACAACACTGCCAAATGAACTTGACCAACTTGGGTTATAGCCCAAAAGATGGCATTTTTTGTAATCGAAAACATATCTACATTTGGCAATTTTCAAAAAAAAATGTTTTGCGCAATTAATTTTTATCTGTGAAAACTCCAATTAGTTATTGTCCCTCGGCTCTGGCTAAAGTCGAGATGGGGGGAAATAAAAAAAAATATATAAATAAATTACAAGCCAGAATTTCAACATTTCAATGAAAAAATTGTTGAAAAATGCATTATGTCCAGTTGGCAATCATTAGGCTGGTACAAATATTACTCCACCAATTAAAATAAAACCTGGTTTCAGAAAAAAAAAAAATTTGAGATTGGAATAATGTAATATAATATTTTTATATGTAATTTTTGATGAACAATTTTGATAAAACATCTCTAATGAATATCACCTTTTAAAATATGAATTTAGTGAAAATTCCAATAAACATGAAATAGTATTACACTCAACCCCCGGTGGTTGGTCACTTTTTCGTTTGAAACTTTTTTAGTTTGTACCCCAACGCGTTGGTTGGTCAAAGTCAAACTAAAAAGTGACGAACTGTCACTTTTTACACGGCGCTCACGCACACTATCAAAGCAAACGTTTGGTAGTAGGTGTGAGCTCCGTGTACAAGGGGCGTCAAACTAAAAAGGGACCCCGTTCGTTTGACAACAGTTGGTGTCAAACCACTGGGGTTTGAGTGTATACTATCAAATTAGCAACCATCCAAAACATTACTTCTTTTCACTTTGAACCTATATTTTTATGCTGATTTTCTGCTTTTTTTTATTTTAATCATAATTTATTGTGGGTCTCGTGGCGCAGGGGTAGCGGCTTCGGCTGCCGATCCCGATGATGCTATGAGACGCGGGTTCGATTCCCGCCTTATCCACTGAGCTTCTATCGGATGGTGAAGTAAAACGTCGGTCCCGGTTTCTCCTGTCTCGTCAGAGGCGCTGGAGCAGAAATCCCACGTTAGAGGAAGGCCATGCCCCGGGGGCGTAGTGCCAATAGTTTCGTTTTTTTTTTAATATTAAGGTTGATCAGAGTGAATGATTTGTTACGATTAAGGTCAAATCGATAATCTTCCGCATACAAAAAACATTATGATTGCATTTTACGATTTTTTAAATGGTCATTTTATATTTAAAATTCATAATGAATCTTTCTCAGTTACAAAACGATGCTTAGTGCTCTCTTGTTTTAAAAAGGAATCCCACAGCTAGCTTAGTACAAGAGAGCATACAAGTATCGAAATTACAACATAATTCTGAAGTTTTTCAATCCAATAAATATCAAAAATTGACTCAAAAGTTAGTTATTCACTCCATAACAATCGCCAACAATCTGCAAATCAAACAACAAAGCACGTACGGCCAACTAAGATGACACCTCGTACAACTGCATCGTGTTGCTCGCCCAATAAAGAAAGAACAAAAAAAAGAAGTCTCCTCTGATTGAATATTCAACATGCAACGCGTTATCCCGATTCTTCTTCCCACCACCACCAGCCCGCGCCCCACCCTTTCTCGGAGGTCCAAGCAGGCCAGAATATTCATAATTTGCACCACCCTCTCTATGCGAAACAATAGAGGGAGAACAACAAAAAAAGGGTCCCGAAAGGTACTCCTGGCGATGGACAAAGTTTTTAAGCGTTTCTCTTTGTGCTTTGACCGCAATTTTTTTTTTCTATTTTTTGTTTTATGCTTTCGAGGTCAGGAAGTGCTCTCCGGAACCGACACCGACATCGAGAGAGGACAAATGCCGGTACTGGTTTTAAGGGGGAGGGGGAAAGGGACGTGTCCTTTTTTTTTCTTTCCACGGGGTATGAAAAGGTCGTGAGAACAATAGGAGAAAAAAGGGGGTGGAAAATTGTTGCATCTAGCCAAAGAGAGGAGACCTATCGGATGCAGATTCGTCGGAATGTGACTTTGAAACAAGCTTTGAATAGAGAATTTCCAAAGAGGCTGCAATGGATGGGTATCTGATTTTAAAAGTCTAAACAAGAGTGTGCACGTGGACGTGGTCGGCCGTTTGTTGTTTGTTGTTTGTTGTTTGTTGTTTGTTGTTTGTTGTTTGTTGTTTGTTGTTTGTTGTTTGTTGTTTGTTGTTTGTTGTTTGTTGTTTGTTGTTTGTTGTTTGTTGTTTGTTGTTTGTTGTTTGTTGTTTGTTGTTTGTTGTTTGTTGTTTGTTGTTTGTTGTTTGTTGTTTGTTGTTTGTTGTTTGTTGTTTGTTGTTTGTTGTTTGTTGTTTGTTGTTTGTTGTTTGTTGTTTGTTGTTTGTTGTGTGTTGTTTGTTGTTTGTTGTTTGTTGTTTGTTGTTTGTTGTTTGTTGTTTGTTGTTTGTTGTTTGTTGTTTGTTGTTTGTTGTTTGTTGTTTGTTGTTTGTTGTTTGTTGTTTGTTGTTTGTTGTTTGTTGTTTGTTGTTTGTTGTTTGTTGTTTGTTGTTTGTTGTTTGTTGTTTGTTGTTTGTTGTTTGTTGTTTGTTGTTTGTTGTTTGTTGTTTGTTGTTTGTTGTTTGTTGTTTGTTGTTTGTTGTTTGTTGTTTGTTGTTTGTTGTTTGTTGTTTGTTGTTTGTTGTTTGTTGTTTGTTGTTTGTTGTTTGTTGTTTGTTGTTTGTTGTTTGTTGTTTGTTGTTTGTTGTTTGTTGTTTGTTGTTTGTTGTTTGTTGTTTGTTGTTTGTTGTTTGTTGTTTGTTGTTTGTTGTTTGTTGTTTGTTGTTTGTTGTTTGTTGTTTGTTGTTTGTTGTTTGTTGTTTGTTGTTTGTTGTTTGTTGTTTGTTGTTTGTTGTTTGTTGTTTGTTGTTTGTTGTTTGTTGTTTGTTGTTTGTTGTTTGTTGTTTGTTGAATAAGGAATATGGAAAAAATCTGTTTTCCATCCGTTTTCCTAACAAATATTTGAAATCAAATCGTTTCATTTCAGTCCATTGAGCTGAAGAGTACCAACATTTTGTCCGGTCCAAAATCCTCCCCTCTGGCCACCAATACCGATGGGACCAATTCCGGGTTTCAAAAGAAACCACAAGAATGACAAAACATGTCAGTTCAGTTTCTTGTGCTCCAGCAATAGCATCCAGCAGCATCCGGCCAAAGTGAACCACAGATACGAACCCCGAATGATGGACACTTTTTTCGGAGCACGACATTTTCGGTTGCATCCTCAAGAGGCAAAACTGTCCTCGGAAAGTGATTCGAGTCCCAAAAAAGAGTAAATATCCCCACACAAGAAGAGATGGCGTTGTTCAGAGTGTAGCCCCCGAATGGCGTCAACCAGCACTACACGTCACAGCACTCGTCTCCTGAATGGTCAATTTAATTTCTATCGTCTTCCGTCATGTGATTCTTTCCTCCTCCTTTTCATACAAAACTCAATAAAGACGACGTCGACGATGATGATGAATTTCGATGGACTGCTGCATCGGCATCCGGTCCAGAGTCCAGAGTCCTGGCCTTTCCCGAAAGTGTTACGGAACGAAATTGGAGAATTTTGAGGTCGTCCAGCCAGGCACGGAGGAATGTGAACCGTTCTACCCGGTGCATACCAAAATTGTGGGACTTCTTGCACCCATTGCGGATGATGGACTTCGAGTTGGAATTTGAAGTGCGAGGGAGAAAAAGCACCCGAGCGTGTTTCTGTGGCATTATTGGTTTGCGGTGAATGTATACTTTTAGGCGCAGGAACAATGCAAGTTTCGATGCATGCTTGATAGGCACCGTCCTATTTTTAATTTTTTATGTTTTTTTGTTAAATATGGGAGTATTTTCTCAACAAAAACATTAAAAATCGGTTGAAATCTATTCCCAATATTTTTTCCATTGTTATAAATCAGTCATTTTCATCGCTATAAAAAATAGTATTGGATCAAAACATTCTTATATTCAAGTTTTGATAATATCACTTGAAAATTGAAACAAAGCTTATTTTTCGGTAAATACTATGGGTAATTCTCCGCCAACTCACACAGCAGTTGCCCCGACCCCTCTTCGATTTGCGTGAAACTTTGTCCTAAGGGGTAAATTTTGTCCTTGATCACGAATCCGAGGTCCGTTTTTTGATATCTCGTGACGGAGGGGCGGTACGACCCCTTCCATTTTTTAACATGCGAAAAAAGAGGTGTTTTTCAATAATTTGCAGTCTGAAACGGTGATGAGATAGAAATTTGGTGTCAAAGGGACTTTCATGTAAAATAAGACGCCCGATTTGATGGCGTACTCAGAATTCAGTTTTGAAAAAGTTGGTCGTCATCGATCATGGCCGTTCATGGTCACCCGAGACAGACACGGACGACGAAACAAAGAGAAACGCAAAATGTAACTTTTTCAAAACTTTTTTTCGTAAAATCGCGATAACTCGTGATGTTTATGAGCAAACTCCTTATGTCTATATATCAATTTTTTTGTAATGGAGTACCCGACGCGATTGGTAGTGAACAATGTATTTCTTATGGAGCGAACTGTCAAACTACCACTCGAATCGGGTATTCCATTGTCTGCTCCAGTCATGCCAGATATACAGATAAATCTGTATTTTACAGATTTTTCGATCCCAAAAATCACAAAAATCTGTATATACAGATTTTAAAAAATTGATTGTATTTAAAAATTTCAACAATTTAGTAATTGAATTATGCTTTAATATCACTAAAAAGCTTAAATCTGCTGTTAAAAGTTTAGAAATGTCTTGTATGGCTTCGAATTTGACATAATACAGATAAAATACAGATTAATCTTAAGTAAAATACAGATCTTCCATAAAATAATCTAGCATCGTTGGTCTGCTCTACAACTTTGTAGAACATTGTTACACTCTAAAAAATAACCCTGCAAAGTTAGAAAAAACACGAAATCTTAAAATGAAAAATTTTGTTCTAAATGAAAAAATGACCCTTCTGGGTCAATGTAGATTCGAAAAGTACATTAAATTTCCCATAAAATGACATGTTCCAATATTTTTTACAGTCGAGTAACGGAAAATGGGAGAATTTTTAAAACTTTTTTAGTGTTTTTTTTCGATGAAAAATACGTTTTTTCGGAATTCTGAGTACGCCATCAAATCGGGTGTCTAATTTTACATAAAAGTCCCTTTGACACCAAATTTCTATCTCATCACCGTTTCAGGCTGCAAATTATTGAAAAACACCTCTTTTTTCACATGCTCAAAAATGAAAGGGGTCGTACCGCCCCTCCGTCACGAGATATCAAAAAACGGAACTCGGATTCGTGATCAGGGACAAAAGTTACCCCTTAAGACAAAGTTTCACGCGAATCGAAGAGGGGTCGGGGCAACTTTTCCCGATTTCGTGTGAGTTGGTAGAGAAATACCCCTATAGAAAACAGAACTCCTATTCTCTTGTTAATTTTCTACAAAACATGATATAATTCATTAAACCTAAGTAAAAAACATTTTTTACCATGGTTAAAAAAATAAAAAAAACATGATTAATTTAGTATCTAATACTTATGTATTATTTTATTTCAATTAGTGTTACTTTTTGGGAAACAATTGAAAAAAATGGTGGCAAGAAAAAAAAATGCTTTATTTTAATTATAACAGCGCTTCACAATATTTTTTATACATTTTTTTTAATTTACCAAGACCAAAGCATGGGAAAAGTTATAACTCAGGATTATTAAACATCAATAAGGCCGTTGCAAATATTTTATAAATTTAATGTCCCTCGGCTCTGACCATAGTCGAGAGGGGGGGCAAAAAGATAAAAAAATATAAAAAAATGAAATTACAAGCCTAGGTTTCAACATTTGGATGCAAAAAGTGTTTTGAAATGCATTTAACACGCGTCTAGTTGCTCTCCAATCATTAGTTTTCAAAATATGGAGATATTGACGGATTTTTTTTTTTTGCGAAAAAAAAACTTTTAATTGGTATTTCATGAAAATTTAAAATGTTTTCAAAAGAGCTCAAACATGCTTAATATGATTATAAACGCAGGAAAATGCATTTTAACTGGTTTTCAGTTGATTAAACTTTAATTTTCATTAAAATTTTGAAGTTTTTCGAAAAAATATTTTTTTGCCCCCTGATTATTCAGGCCGACTTTGAAGGGGGGGGCGACATAAACTTTGAAAAATATTTGCAACGGCCTAAATTGCATGTTTAAACTAGTTCAACATTCTATTACAGAAGGCAAACTCAACTGAACATTGTAAAAATAATGTAAACAAAACCACGTTCATGCACGTCATGCAAAACAGTTTATTGATAACTGCACTGATAACTCTTTCAAATAAAGTATTAAAATTAATAAAATTAGAAAAAGAAAGACTTTTAGGCTAACTTTTGCTATCAACATTCAACATAAATATTGAAAACGTGGTTTGCTATTTATTTTTTTTTCTCGAATATAACCCCGTAACTACTCTTAATTTTCCTCAGAATTTTCAAATCCAATTTTTTTTCTTGTCCTTCTTTTTATTGTTGAGCTCGAATTGTTTTTTTTTTGCCTTTTTTCGGCACCCTTCGCAAACGTCAAACCATACAAAATTGCAGCCGGATCTTTTCCGGGAGAGATCCGGCAGCAATCTGTACAGATTTGCCGTTTGCTGAGGGTGCCGAAAAGTTTGGTTGCTTGCAAAAGACAATAGCAACTCTTAAGTTCATCTAGATTATTTAAATTAAATATGTTGGTAAGATAACAGGCAATCAATCACTCAAATTTTACTAAATTACGAAACTAAATTTGTCATGGTTCGATTATCCAAAGTCCCATTCAAACAATCAGATAGTCGAACTTCTGATAATCGAGGCTTCGAATAATCGGGATTTTTTTAAGCTGCTTTATTTATGATCATATTTAACTAAACTCCATCCCGTGCATGACTCTCTCATTATCACCGTGCTCTACGATCCGCCATCTTTTTTCCACCGGACCATCCAGTCAGCTGTCAAACTTTTTTTCTTCTCTTATCCTCTCTTTTTCTTCATTCTCTCCTCTCTCTCCCCATGCATGCCTCGTTCATCTTCTTCGTCGTCATCGTCGCCGTAGCGCACTCTCTCTCTCGGGCTATGCTTTGCAAGAGGGTCGTCGTCGTCGTCGTCTGGCCTGGCCTGCTAGCGTTGTTTTGCTAAATTCCTACACCCTTTTCTCGCAGTCAAGTTGAGTTTGAGAGCAGCAGCCACCATCAAGAAGAAAAAAGGTGAAAATTTTGCCGCAAATCGAGCTGAAAAGTAGGCAGCGCCGTTCGGATGTAAACAAACAATGAACTTGTGAGTATTTTTGTGGGTGGGAAAGGCGAAATGGTGCGGATTAGTGATTTTTTCTTTCCAATTTTTTTGACAGCTTCATCCCGAACGACCAGCTGAAGCGGGATGGAATCTACCTCCCACAGCATCTTCCTATGCTCCCGCCGGGACTCCAGCAGAACCACTACCAGCTGCAGCAAATCCACCAGCAACACTTGCAACAGCAGCAGCAGCAACAACAGCAACAGTCCACTGCCCAGCACCATCAGCAGCAGCAATCTGGTAATCCGCCACCCCCGCAACAGCAACTACAACCTCCACCGGGGATGATTGTCAACCTGAAGAAGGAGATCGATCCGTACGAGAACAATACACCTCCGGTGTCGCATAACGTCGTCGTCCAGCACATCCAGCACCAGCTGAACGTGCCTCAACTGCTGGCCGCCGGAGGACTGCTGCAGCAGCCTCCCCAGGATCAGGGTTCCGCTGGCGGACCACCTTCTGGAGCGACTCCCGCACCTGCCACCACGGGCAAAAAGAAGAAAAAACCGAAAGCGGCCAAAACCATCGTTCTGCCACCCCTTCCGGAGGGGTTTATCATCAAGATCAAGGAGGAGTACACCGAGAACTACGTGCGCACCGTTACCAAGATCCCCGAGGAGCAGTTCATCCGGACGATCAAACCGCCGGGCAAGAAGGAGCGCAAGTACCACGACTACAACCAGGTGTCCGAGTATCGGTGCGACATCTGTGGCAAGTACTTCAAGGACAAGTACAAACTCAACTACCACGTCCGGATCCACAGCCCCGAGCTGTCCCACAGGTAGATATGGAAAGGCTTTGGGCTTTACAATGCGATACTAAACATTCGAAGGTTTACTCACAGGTGCGACGAGTGCGGCAAGGTATTTGCCCACCAGTCAACGCTGACCAACCACAAGCGGATCCATTCGGGTAAGTAGTGAGTAGCGCGTGTCGTACGATAGGAGGGGAAAGTCGGATGTAGATTCAACGTACAACGTCTTCAGAACCCTCACGGTTCAAAGATATGTCACTTATTTGGCCACTATTGCTAGTACCTTTCAGGACTAAGTAACACTGAGCTTAGAGTGTTCGAATCGAGGTAGAGGCCTTTGTCCCAATAAGCGTGAATGCTCTGGAAAAGCCCATGTCCCAGAGAAAAGAGTTGATTTCAGATATAATTATGAATGGTATAGAAGATACAGTCCTTCATTTGGAATAGTCGTGGTTCATGGATATGTCCCTTTGGCTTAGTCAATGGCAAGTAGCTGCACGGAATATGCCACCCTGTGTTCCTAAGTAAGTGACGACTATCACGTGTTGATACTTTTTGGTTTCTCGGATTTAGGGGTGGAATTCAATCTGTTAAATAAGCGATTCAAATTCAAGTTCTTCGACCCCATTTTAGTCAAATTACTCAAATTAGAGTTTTCGATTGCCTTTCAGCATACCAAATACACTTTTTCAGTATTTCAACATTGCTTTTTTGGGCGCCATCTTGGATTTAAACATTCTAAATCACTTTAGAGCAAGGCTAATAACGATAAAATTATCGAGATTCGATAACGATAACAATGGTTCTATCGTTATCGTCGGGACGATAACGATAATCTATCGTTATCGTTTTTCCGATAGTTCTATCGACGATAATTTTATCGACGATAACGGACGCTAACTTATATTTAATATAATTCTAAAATTGACTAAAACCAACCAAATTATGTTGAATTTTCAAATATATTTAAAAAAAATATTTTAATAGTATGGTAAGTCTTAACGAATAAATACAAAAAACAATCACAAAATACCTTATTCATTTGAAAGTACTCAAATTTTTATAATTTGCAATATGGGTATCAAACGATTCGAAATTTTGCATGCATTTTCGTCGTTTTAGAGTTTTTTGAATGAAATACTTTTTTTACAAAATACCATATTTTTTCGAAAATACTGAAAATTTTAAAATTCGATTATAACATCAAACGATTCGAAATTTTGCATGTATTTTAACTGTTTTAGAGTTTTTTGAATGAGATACTAAAATTTTCACAAAATACCATATTTTCTCGAAAATACTAAAAATTTTATGATTCGCAATATGGGTATCAAACGATTTGAAATTTGGCATGTATTTTAACTTTTATATAGTTTTTTAAAGAAATACTAAAATTTTCACAAAACACCGTACTCTGTCCAAAATACTGAAATTTTCATAATTCGCAATATGGGTATCAAATGATTGCATGTATTTTAACTTTTATAGAGTTTTTTTAATGAAACATTAAAATTTTCACAAAATACCGTATTTTCTTGAAATTTGAAATAAAATTTGAGTGTTTCATTCAAAATACTCGAAACCAGTGAAAATGTATGCAAAATTTCGAATCGTTTGATACTAATATTGCGTATTATGAAAAAAAATACGGTATTTTGTGAAAAAAAAAAAACTCTAAAACAGTGAAAATGCATGCAATATTTTTAATCGTTTGACACCCATATTGCAAATTATAAAAATTTGAGTACTTAAAAAAAATCGGTATTTTGTGGAAATTTTAGAATTTATGCTTTGAAACTTACTACATTCTAGAAATATATTCTAAGCGAATGCATTAAAAATTTAACATGGTATTGATAGATTAAGTTAATTTAAAAAAGATTTTGAAAATGAGTTATCGTCCAAATTATCCAAATAACGATAACGATCGTCCAGACGATAACGATAACCATTATCGTTATCGTTAGACGATAATATTATCGACGATAATTCTATCGATTAACAACCTTGCTTTAGAGCATGTTTGGGGTCATACACGGGGATGCTACGGCTGTCATCTGCATACAATGTCACTGAAGCCTAAAAAGTACCAAAGTTTTGGTGTCTAGTGTCAAAATTATGGGGAGAAACATGACGAAAAGGGCGCAAAATCAAAAGGACGATAATCATTTTTTCTTTATTTTTGTTTTGTTAGTTAAAATGAAATTAAATGTGTACCATTATCCGGGGCAAATCGGGACACATGGGATGAATTGGGAAGTGATTTTAGCAATGTTTTTGCACAATATTTGGATAGTTTTTATTGGTTTCAGTTAGAATAGACACAAAACAACTAAATTTGAATTTTTATGTCTAAAAACAGCTGTTCATAGAAGGCTTTCTGGTCGAAAATTTACCAACACATTCAAACCACGGGGTACCATAGAAGTTGGTTTGATTGACTCAAAAACATGCTTTCTTGTAATGCACCATGCTTCCTCGAAACTGCATGGTAGTGAATACTAAATCATGATCATCTTTTCCGTATTGGAGGGTTAAAATTACTATGCATTACTGGACATCGTAAAATTGACAACGTAATTTATTCAAATCAAGTTTGTGCGGTTTGTTTTTAGCAAAATACATCGTGCCTCAATTTACTTCACAATATGGTAGCAATAACCATGGTTGGGATTTCAGTGCTTGAGTATTATCTAGCTTTAAACTTAATGTTACGATCAATTGTTTCAGGTGAAAATTTTTGCTCGGATATCCCATTTTTTGGAGATGAAATTATCAAATTCGAGTTCCTGAGCCAATTTCAGAATAACATGTCTTATAATGTCTATATTTATCCATTTATACTATTTACTAAACTAAAATTTAAAAAAATTGCCGATCCCTAAGTTGCTATGGGGCGCGGGTTCGTTTCCCGCCTTATCCTCCTGGAGCTTTTCGTTCAATGTTCGCCCGTTAATATTAGTATTCAGTCTGCAAAAACGGTGTAATTGTCTTTTTTTCTTGTTTTTTTTAAATGGATGAAAATAACATTTCTATTCCTACATGTCGCCAATGAGCTCCAGGTCTAAAATTGCAATTTTTTCACTAAAATGCTTATAACTTCCGTTAGATTTGAACAATTGGGATGCTTCACCCTTCATTTTGTTGCATTTTTTAAGCCCTATTTAAGAATTTTAAGACTCAATTGAAATTTGCCTTAGTTGCAGATTTATTAAATTTTTCTTAGGTATTTAAAAATTCGAAAGTTGTGTAAAGATTTTTTCTACTTTCCATTGAGCTAGAGTGCTCATATTTATAATTATTATTATATTTTGATTTGTGACCCTCTGAAATGTTTATCCCGAAACAGCGCCACCAAACATTTGGTGGCGGCTTCAGCAAGCTCCGTCAGTATCACGGTCCTGGGGTCATACAATCAAAAACAAAAAAAATCGTGATTTGATTATCCGAAGATTCGAGTTGCATTGTAAATTTGATTTTGGTTAACCGCGGTGGATTTTCTTGAAATAATTTGTTGGCGTCGAACTGTCAAAAATTGATCGCGTTAGCCACAGTTTTTTGTGTGATCAATGTGGTAGATGCTTTGGTGGATTTTTAACAGTTCAAATTATTTCAAGAAAATCCACCGCGGTTAACCAAAATCAAACTAACAATAGAATTTCGATCATCCGAAGTGTTTTTTTTTTTTTTTTTTTTCGAGGCCTTTGGATAATCGAGTCTCGACTGTACCGAAATCATTCCTATTCCGCACGTTAACGTGCCCGACAGCAATCTCCTTTGCAAGCCATTCGATGTACTTCCGTTTGGTCAGGCAAACCGTTTGGTTAGCCCAATGGAATAGAACAAACGAGTTGTGGATAGATAGATCGATGATGTTTTTAAAAACCGCCTTCGACCACCTCCGTGTAATTCGCTGGCACAAGAATTTCTTAGTCACCTTGTCCGTGCAGAAGACTCCACCCTTGAATTTGTTGTACGTCTGTATAACAGCTGTATCCTCCTTTTTTCTTTCGGAGTGCTCCGATGCTGGAGAGGTTTTGGGCGACCATATCTTGGCACAGAGGCACGGATGTGAAAAAATTGTCGAACACGACATGTCGCATGTCAACATTTCGTAGTCCACGAACTCCAAGAAGGCTATTTCGGCGACCGGATCTTTGCAATCGCTAAGTTGAAGGAGCCTTCTTCATATTGCATGCGGCTTTCGTTCCAGTCGGTTGAACGGTACGTTGTGCTCCATTGCATAGTTCGGCCCTGTTCATGAAAAATTCTTTTACGGCTTTGTTGCAATCCACTTGAGACCGATACTCGAAAAGTAAGAAAGACTCAATTAATCAGAGTAACTAACAGTAATAGTTTATTTTAGAAGTTGTATAATATCAGTCGTTAGCAGCACGTGTTATTTGTTTATCTTCACTCCTCGACTGACAGTTCGACCACAGGGTGCACATACCGCACTCCTGAACCCGCACAGGGTACCACAGGCTTCATTGTAATCTTCGTCCGTTTCAAAGGGCATAGGTTCGTAACTTGGGGTAATTTGGGGGCGTAATTAAAGCAAAAATTTAATGGATTGATTACCAAAACCGCATAATCGATCTTGTTGATGTTTATGACTCACAAAAAACCCATTCTCCATAGGCGAGCGCGCCTTCAAGTGCGCCACCTGCGGCAAGGCGTTCGTGCAGAGTTCGGCCCTCTCGAACCACACCAAGATCCACACGGGCGAGCGGCCCCACGAGTGTCTCATCTGCGGCATCAGCTTCATCCAGAAGATCAACCTGATCTACCACATCCGCATTCACAGCAACGAGCGGCCGTACCGGTGCAACATCTGCAACAAGTCGTTCATCCAGCAGAGCCATATCAAGAACCACATGAAGGTGCACAAAAAGGGCA
The DNA here is from genome assembly GCF_016801865.2 of Culex pipiens pallens. NCBI lineage: Eukaryota > Metazoa > Arthropoda > Insecta > Diptera > Culicidae > Culex > Culex pipiens. The sequence continues at coordinate 216,219,579 of NC_068938.1, read as the reverse complement.
ACCCGCTGGACTGCAGCATTTGTGGTGGGTTGAGGGTTGGACTGTTTGCGAAATCTTGAACTCAATTTGAAAAACTTTTTTCAGGGAAAAGCTACACGGATCTCAACGAGCTGACCGAGCACTACTCGTCCCACACGGTCGAGCTGCCATTTCGTTGCCAGACCTGTGGAAAGTGCTTTGCCCAGGCGAACCACCTCAAAATTCACAAGAAGAACTTTTGCAACAAAAGCAGCGGCGGCAACAATTGAGAGAAAGAGAAAGGGAACGCTACTCAGAAACAATACTAAACAATTAAAGAAGAGAAAACTAAAATTGTACGCGACAAACACTGCTGTCACTGTGCGGAATCAGGTTTTATTCTGCAATCATTTTTGTTAACTATAGCCTTAAGTTACAGAAATACAAACAACAAAAATAGAAACAGGCAGGAAATTATCAGTTTTCCGTTTTTTGCGCGTAGACAGCGAGAAAGAAAGAGAAAGAGCGATTTATATTATATTATACTGATTACCAGTTTTAACAGACTTACACAAACACACACAAGTTTATATACAAAACCCCGCAGCCGTGTCCTTTCCCCCTTTCCAAGAGGGTAAAGGGAACAAAACAAACAGAGAAAGAGAGTTTTAAATATTATTATTTTTTCCTTTTCGTTTTTGTGATAGTAAAACTAAACGTGTTTTCATTAACAATACCTACTTTAGACAGAGATCATATGCATGCTAGAAAGAGCAGTAAAGAGAGAGAGAGAAAGAGCAATTTTAATCTCGTTTTCGTTGGCGCAATCCGAGTCAATAAGCAAAAACAAAACAAACAAGAAGAAAAATGCTGCTGTTCTGAATCATTAAATATGTAGGAAATTAAATGCTCGCCGGCTAGCGATTTAACTCAAATCCGAACAAGTCCTCAAAAAAACTTGATAACGCACAAAACAGGGATTCCCCAGAAAGAAGATCGCGTGCCCGCTTTGTAAAATTTGCCACTGTCTGGGCTCAGTTTCGCGGTGGCAGTCGAAGGAGCAGGTTGAACATTTTAATAATTGTGGAAAGTGAACAAAGATGAAGCCGATAACGACGGGGAGAACTTTGATGCTGTGGTTGGCGATTTTCTGTGCTTTTGGGATGGTGATTGCTCAGATTGAGGACGATTACGACGACGATGATCCTTTTAAAAGCATGAGGGTAAGTAAATGGAAACAGTTGAGCATTCATCAGAATTTCAAAGCACCTTTTCAACACAATAAATTGAAGCTAAATTTAGAGTTTTGAAATTAATGATCAGAAAATGTCACGAACGTTTCATTTTTTTACATTGAAAATTGGATTAAACTCATCCGACAAATTCGGAACAGTTCAGAGAAATTTAAAGGTGCACAGTAGTGTGTCCCAAAAAAAAGGCGATGTGGCGGAAACCTCGCGATTTGCGATTTACTGAAAAATGGTCTGTTTTCATAGAAAATATCATATTTTGTTCTAAACCCTTTAAAAAAATGGGTTCAAATTACCCCGTATTTTATTTTAAATCATTGTTAGGAATCCTACCAATAATGTTCTGTATTCATACTGATCCAAGAAGTCGTCAGTTTTTATTGGCAGCATGTTTAAGTTGGAAAAATTATTTTTTGCCTGATTTTTTTACGAATTTCCCTCAAAAATCCTTCTAAATAAAATTTGGCACCAAAACCAATACCATAATCATGTAGTTAACAATTTTCTGAACAATTTTGCTTTTTAAACAATTAGTTTTTGTCACTTCAGTACCAAGATACAGCCATAAAAAATCGGGAAAAAAAGTCGGGAATTTGTGATTTTTTGTCAAAAAGTTGGGAAAAGTCTGGAATCTCAAGTATACTCGAATGAAAATTATTTTCTATCTTTTGAATAATTTTAGTATTTTTAAAATATTTTGCTTAATTTTCAATTTAAATACTTTTAGTTTTTTGTGAGTACTTTACAAAAAAATAAGGTACCTTTCACTATTTCGATTTATTTATTGAGCAATTCCATCTCAAATCAGGAATTTTTGTGGTACTTTTGTACCCGACCCTCTCCGATTTCAATGAAACTTTGTAGAGCTGTCAAAGGCAAACTTATGGGAAATTGGACGAGCTTTCCGGTAAAAATATTGTCGAGACTGAAAAATTAAGTCTGTCATATAGGCCCCCAAAACCAAAGCTAAAACTCTATTCGCCACCTACATTCGAGTAGGAGAACTTTGGTGCAAGGTTACGTTTACGGTTTTGCGCGATAAGTGCAAAGGGGAGTGAAAACTATTCTAAGATTTTTTAAAAGAAAATTGATTTTTTGGAATAAAATAAAGTTAACAGGAGGTAAGAAATAAAAAGTTCTATCGACTGACTTTTTGATTTTTTTGCTAAGTTGTCTTTTTCATTGAAAATTCTGAGATCCGGATTGAAAACGTGAGAATGAGGTTAGATTGCTAATTTTGAAAATCAATCCAATTATCATTTTTCAAGCGGATCTTTGCTTTTATGGAAGAAGTGACTTTAAAAAATAATTGTCCACTTGAATAATCTACATTCTCAATTGATTAGTTATGTTTTGGTTGATTAAAACATTCCCTTATTTTGAATCAGATAATGAACAGGTTAAATCGACCATCACAAAAATATTTTCGTTTATATCAAATAAGCTATTTATTTCTTACCTGAAATTGGTATAATTTGCTATTAATGTCGATTTTACGATGAAGTAAAACAATTTCAAATTTCAAACCAATTTACTCGCTGTAGGTTATAATGAAAACATCACCCCAAGTTTGAGCGTCCTCTAGTGGGGGGTAATTTTGACGTTTGATTGCCTATAGAAAATGCAAAAAACCACCAAAAAAGCTATTTTTTTCAACATTTTTATTTTTAAAACCGCTGTATCTTCGCAAGGATTGGACTTAGGACAATGGTCAATATGGAGACTTTTATGTTAAATTGTCTGGAGAATCGATTCCCACTATCGGTTTTTGAAAATTTTGACGTTTAGACCACTTTTCAAAAAACAGTTTTAGTAAATGATTTTTGTATTTTTTTAGGAAAGACATACCATCCTGCATTTTTCGTGAGTCTTTTTGTAACATCTTAGGCTTTTTTCTCAAAAATTTTGAACGGAGAAAAATCGTGACTTCACCTTAAAATTTAACTTTTAAACATAAAAATTGAAAAATCCCATAGAAGTGGCGTGTATTTTTCTTTCAGTGTATTTTTTTCAGAAATCCCGTCCAATTTCCTACAAATTTGTCTTTGACCACTTTTTGGTACGATGCAACGCCTTCGAGATAAAGTCATTTTTAAATTACAGAATGAAAAATTATCTAAACAACTTACGCCCTTCTCAAATGTAATTTTCGAGTACAATTGGCTCCATATACACAAAAATGGCTTATATAGGCCTCGGATAACATGCCTACAAAGTTTCATTGAAATCGGAGAGGGTCGGGTACAAAAGTACCACAAAAATTCCTGATTTGAGATGGAATTGCTCTATTTTGGTTTTGTTGATTTTTATACAATTGATTGGAAGCTGTTATGACAAAACTTTTGAAAAAAATAATTTTCTGTTTTTCACTATTTCAATGACGAAAATGTCCACAAAATACATACAAACCTGAAATTTAAAAATAAGCATTTGATGGATGTACTTTTCTGTTTTATAGATTGAAATAACTTAACTTAATTGTTTTCAATCATCAATTTTGCTCAATCTCATGTGAGCTTAAAAACTAACCCGCTCTTAAAAAACTTTGAGCACCCCTGCTCTTAAGCTTTTTTATGAGCATGGTTCAAAAAAATGTATATAAAGGTTGATAGTCATTTAATAGAAAAACTTGACTATCAAATGAAAACAAAACTACAAAGCAATTGATTTTTTTTGCATATTTTGAAATTATAAAAGTGATGAAGACATTTTAAATTTAGGCCATTACAAATATCTTTTATGAATTTGTCTATTCAAATCTCTTGCAAAATATAAGTGTTGAAGCATGAATTCTTATTGTACTTGATTTCGCATTGAAATATAATGGAAAACTGACAAGTTAAGAAATCAACATGGATTATTTTATAATTTTAATATCAGAAAACGCAATATTAGAAAAATAAATTTATAATAACTTTTTTATTAGCATGAACTCAAAATAATAATTACATTGAAAAAAAATGTAACGGCCTTAAAGAACAAAATTTAATGTTTGGCAATGTTTAAAACGAAGCATAAAATCTAATGTATTTTTTAGATTTGAAATTTTCAATTTTCAATTTGATTGTTTTAGATTTCTTAAGTACTTTTTTTTATATTTATTAAGAAATTTTATTCGATGGTGGATGTCGAATTTTTTTATAAACAGATTTTGCAATATTTTTTCGGGTGAGAAATTCCAATTATTTGAGGTTCTGGAAAAGTCGGGAAATTGAAATTGGGATTTGAGTGGCCACCCTAGGAAAACTAAATTTTATCACTTACACCAATGTTTCAGCTACTGCCAGCATTGTATTTGTTTCCAAATCTTGTGCATTGTTTTATAACATCAATTTACAAGTTTTTTTTTTAAAAAAAAGGTCCAATAAACCAAATTTGCAGTTTTTGCTTTTTGGGTGTTTTTGAAACAGCCTTGAATGCATTTTAAATTAACCGCCTTTAGTACAACAAAATCAACATTTTTTTTCGAGATTTTGAGGAAATTGCTTTTTTATTCAAAAAAAATAAACATCAGTAGATTAGCTTCAAATCAATTTTTTTTACAGTCAAAACCCACTTAAAAGTGGTTTTTACTAACAAAAAAAATATTTATTTCTACAAAATCGTGAATTAATCTGCTCAGATTTTACTAAAATTTCCAAAAGAGCAAAGGTATATAGAATATTAGGGTGTAACAACATTATCGTAATTCTAACAAAGATTTTTTTTTTGGTTTCTTTTGCTAAGAAAAATCTTCACAGTTTGTAGGTCCCTGGCTTGAGTGTTAAGTTATGTCAATAAGTCATTCCAGAATGTGAACAAAGTTCACGCCAGGAAGAAATCTGTTCAACTTTCATGGTGAACCATTCTAAAATTAAGGTTTTGAACAGTTTCTTCCTGATAGTTCCGGGTGGCATGAACTTTTGTTCACGTTAAGGGTCGATTTTTTTGTACAATCATTTACGGATTTCCCAAACTGATAACAAAAAATGTGTTGCTCTTTTTTGGGAAGCCCAACATGTGTCTAGTTTTCTAGATTAAGTTTTTTTTTTAATTAATGCAACATTTCTGATGACCTTATTATTTTCAAATACTTTTTTAGATTCAAAACAAAATTATCATGCTATTCACAAAAAAAAACATAATTTAGGTTGAGTTTTTTTGCATTAAGCGTATCTCAAATTTATTTCATTAATCATT